>NW_027495582.1:0-208304 GCF_021521415.1 Bidens hawaiensis | reverse complement strand
GGATCTTCCTCCTTAGTTCATGAAGTCAAGAAGGAGCCAAAGGAAACTGAGAAGAAAACAAACTTAAAGCCATGGAAAGACATAGAAAAGATAGATATCTTGAGGCAAGTGATACTAAAGAAGGGTATGCCAACAGGAGTCTTTGACAATCTAGGAGATCACAATTTAAGGAACTATTTGAAGAAAAAAATGTATATTTTGATGAAGTAGAGAGTGAACAAAAGAGACTTATGACAAGACAACCAAGTCCCAAGAGGCATGTTGTTGAAAAACCACTATCACTTTCACAAGAACAAATGGACAGTGAAACTATGGAAATGATAAATATTTTGTCTAGGGAAGGTGTCAACTACTTGTCACTCATTAATGATGAAGAAAACTGATATAATCAAAATCTTTGAGTCCAAGGGACATGTAAGAATGCCCCAACAACAAAGACAATACTCATCAAGGGCTTCTACATCCAGAATTCCCATCCATACCACTAGGTCAAGCTTTCAGAGAGAACAAAGACCACCATCAAATGTAGATCTACAAAAGAATTTGTACTATGATTCTAGGACCAAGACACTAAATGTGATAATGAAAAATGGTATGCTCATAACTATCATATTAATGGATGATTTCAGGGAGTTCAACAGAGAGCAGCTTGAAGAGCTAGCAGATCTACATCTCTTTGATTATCAGCAAAGAGATAGATTTGCTGGACAACAAAGGAATGATCTGTCAAAGTACCTGAAAGATTAAGCAAGGACATGATTTCCTTTATTGAACAAGAAGAGAAAATTTGAATACACTGAAGCTGAGAAGAGGAAAAAGCAGAGAAGACTAAGTGACATTAGAATGATTGAATTGTCTTTCGGCAAGAAAGTCACAACTTTGATTTATAATGTCCCAGTGACAGAATTATGAACGTGTAATATTTTTCTAAGTAATGTAATTTACTACTTTTAAGAATTTGATGTGTATTTTAGACAAGTGTATGTAATCTGGAGGTGTTTTGGTGAATCTGACTTTGTTCCAATCTAGGAAGAGATTGTTGGGATAAAAAATGATCAAGGAAGATTGGAATCTTCTCAACCTCCTCAAGAAATATTCTAAGTATCGAATACGAGCAAACAAGGCACTTCGAGCAAGCCTAATATTTATTCAAGCAAGGTATCTTACATCGAGAAAAGTTATCTTTTGGAATTCTTCTAAGTGTTTAGTTCGAGCAAATTACACTTTATCAAGCAAGGGTGTTCTTCAGTCGAGCAAGGTTTGTTTCAGAGCAAACTCTTGACCATAACCAAGCTTAAACCAAGTAATTTGGTGGGTAGAGCAAGGTTTCAATAATGATGATCTCAAGCATAATTTTAGGAAGTTAAAGGAATTACACTAAGAACTTCTACGAGCAAGGTTCAACCTTGAGCAAGCTACAGTTCCCCCGAGCACACTTAATTTGCTAAAATAAGTTATTAACAAAAGGTTGAAAAGATCAAGAAGAACAAATTTTCTCGTAGGATATTCTCTAGCAAAGTTTTGATTATATCATAAAGATTAAAGTATGCTTGAAGAATATTTTCTTTGGAAAATATTCAAAGTAAAAGCTTGTTCGGAGAACTGTTCCAGCACACTTATGGATTACAAGGTCTGCTCGATAAAGACAAAAGCTTACTCGAAGACCTGTTTACACTTGTAAATATTTTGAATACGTTTGAGTATGTTTTAGAAATCATTAGGGCTTCTAGAAGGTGTCAAGTGTGCCTATTTAAGAAAATATTATGTCACATTTATGAAAACGGTGATATACAGCTGATTAGACACTTTCTTAGAAGACATAATATCTTTGTACGGAAAATATCCGCACTTGACATTCTACCTAGAAACCCTAAAGTTATTCCTTTGTATTATTGATTAATATTAATGAAAATCTTTTGAGTCTCTTGTGTGTTTGTCATCTTTATATTATTTTAGGAACATCATGATTACTATTGATTTCGCCTTTAGCAATCATTGGGTCTTTACATTAGCTTATTCATAACCGTCTTGTCAACATTAAGTTGTGGGTTAAAAGATTGATGGTAAGATAAATCGATTCTAACATTAAGTTATTTGGTCAAAAATACAAATGTGTGTTGTATTTGATTTGGTTCTTATAATTGTGTACTTCTTTTAATGTTAATGAATAAGTAACTGTTGTCGCATTAATTATTGTCTTTTGAGCTATTTATGCCTTGCATGTTCCGTCGGTTTAATCGAGGTGTGACTGATTTAGGGGTAACCCAATGGCAAATATAATCTTTAATACGACATATATAATATTAATAAATATAATCTTATAATATTAAAAAAATCCTTTTTTTGAACGACCAACAAACAGAAAATTATCTAGGTACTCCATACGGGGTAACCCAATGGCAAAAGTTTACCATCAGCTATCCCAACCCAGTAGTACGGAGCCCTTAAGCGCCTCCAAGTTATCTCTAGTTCTGGGGTACGTCCGCCCGCCCAAAGGCCTCTCATGATCGAACTTGAGATCATAAAGATCCCAGACGTCATTCATTGAGCCAACCGTGTCACCCCTAAGTGTTGTATGTGGGAATTGGACTTGAGTCTCCATTAAGAAACCAAGCTTTCTACCATCAAATATTCTTTCTTGAAGAATGCTCCAAAATAATTGGAGCTACCAACAAACTCTCTCGATCTCTACTGCTTAACAAGGGGAACCATTGGCCAAGTTCCTTTGGGATTTCCGACAGTTGCATAGCCCACATATAGCCGACACCACTGCTAAATAATCACCAGCCACCAATGCAAGAAGCCCCGCAACACCTGTTGCTATTGTTTTCCGTTGTTCCGCATGTTAATAGTTACTGTCTCCGTCGTCGTAATGCACCATAACCACCTTGTTTTTCAGTTCATCAACTAGCACTAGTTTGTTGAACCTCAGTGTCTCGAATGGTTATTTATTAACCATAACGTATATCTATCTTATCGGTATATTAGATTGATTAATTAAATTTACCATGATCTTGTCGAGTTTCGTTTAGTGTTTGATTACTTGTTAACTTTCTGTTGTGTTTATATATCAGATTTTAATTAGTTGACTAATTATTATCAAACCAGATGTTGATAATATTTTTTTTTCTTTTTCGACCGGTCACTAGTGAAACCAATACAACACCACTCATATTTTTAATTTTTTTGGCACATTGGATTTTAATAGTCCCACCTAAGAAAATAACTATCACCAGTTCACATTTTACACTAATTGTTTTCATTGGACATTCGCTAAAAAAAGTTAACTTAGTTAATATAATACTAAATTTCAAACTGATGTTTTGGGCTTTTGATCCGAATAAGGTTACGACTGATGCAACATTTACCTCAAAATGGTGCTCCAACGCTTGATTTTTGTTAATTGGGAATTTAAACACCTAAATTGAAGCATTATTTCACCGTTCGGAGCACTTTTTCGAGGTAAGTTTTACACCAGTCAACTTGTATCTTCACTCACATCAAACGCCCTTAAACATCAGTTTGAAATTTGAAAAAAAAAACTTAACGACGTTAAGTTTGTTTCAACAGGGGTCCAACGAAAACAATTAGTGTGGAACATGGGACCCGTGACAACTATCTAATGAGTGAGATTATTATCGCAACAGTTAAAAAACTGGATTATCTCTGGTCACTCCCCACCATCTTTCAAGCTATCAGATTGCTTGATTTATGATTTGAGGCTTCACATGCATTTGACTCAAATTCGGTGTGTATGTGTCTAATCGAATCCACATTTTCTTTAAATGGGTTATAACATCTTATTTATTATGAAACTTTTTCATAATCAAACATGATTTTCGTGGGTCGTCTCACCAATCCTAGATAACCCTTAATATTATAGCATCTCATATATTTATGAAATAACTACTTAATCATCAAACAATAATTTTCAGGGGTCATGGGTCTCACCAAACCCGGATAGCCCTTAAAATTATAGCATCTCATATATTTGTGAAATAACTCCTTAATCATCAAACAATAATTTCCGCGAGTCCATGGGTCTCACCAAACCCATGTAGCCTTAAATGAGTTATAACACCTCGTTTATTTGTTACTCTTTAATCATTGAACCCTAACTTAATTTCTCCCCTTTACATATTCGTTGTCGCAGGTTTATCCTCTCCATTATCGCTAGCTTTCGATTACCACACCATCCTCAACCTCATCTCTCATGTATCTACCACCATGTTTTTTCCTTTACAAAAATCAACATGTTCGGTTTCGTTTATATGTTCATTAAAAAATCGAAAAAACCCTCATAATTGAAAAATCAAAATGTTACAAAATAGAGTAATGTGCGATTTTCGTCCTTTTGGTTTGAAAAATAATGAGAATTTAGTCCAAAAAGTTTATTTTTTTTGCATATGGACCCTCCACGTTTCCTAGTTCTTGCCAATTACATCCAAATCACTAACCCTGTTAAATTTACTCGTTAAGTCAAGGGTAAACATGTCTTTTCACTCTTTCTTTATTATAATACTTATTTCAGTGAACTGTTGTTTTGTCCCTTTGGTTTGTCCAAATCTCCAGTTTTAGTCAAGTAGTTTCAAATTTGCAATTTTCTTCCCTATGGTTTCATTTCAATTGCAATAAAACCCGAATTTCCTAATCTCGTTAAGTCTGATCGTTAAACTCATCAGTGTGTCCTTCAAGTGAGGGGCAATTTTGTTCATTCTTTTTTTCCATTTTCCCCAAATACACAGCCCCTCACGTGAGAGGGCTTGCGAATTAGAACTGAGGTTTATTTGGGGAGAAAAACAACAAAACCGGTCGTCATGTGAGAGGCACGAAAGTGGATTAACGACCAGACTTAACGAGACTAGTAAATTTAGGTTTAATTGCAAGTGAAATGAAACAAAAAGACGAAAATTGCAAACTTGAAACTATTGGACTAAAACAACAAACTACAAGGACGAAAACCGCAACTCACTGAAAAAAGTATTATAATAAATAAATGGTGAAAATACATGTGTGCCTTTGAGTTAACGACTTAAATCTTGATGTTTAAACCATTATTATTATTATTATTGTTGTTGTTGTTACATCTCGACCGACTTTTTCTTTCCTTGACAGGACGGCAATTCTTTTGTTTCTGCGATCCATCACTACCACATATCTTCCAATTTAGGAAAACCAATCTTTTCATCAATCATCTATCTCAACTGTAACTAGTTCAACCAGTAAGCTTCACTTGTCCAACACCTAATCGTTGTTGATGATCTACTAGAGATCGTGGTGTGGTGGGTGATGTTGTTTTGATTCAGGTATGAGTTTAGATGATAATCAGCAATTATCACCTGATACTGCCAAAACCTCCTCGGTGGTCGATTTGGGATCAAAGAGACTACCGCATGGATCTCGACAAGGCGACCTCGATTCCGAAAGGTTTAGCATTTCAATGTCCCGTAGAGAGATTGATGATGTGGATGCAAGGTTGGTGTATGTGAATGATCCCATAAAGACCAACGAAAGGTTTGAATTCGCGGGTAATTCCATTAGGACAGCCAAGTATTCTGTTTTGAGCTTCTTGCCTAGAAACATATTTGAACAGTTTCACAGAGTTGCCTATATATATTTTCTTTTCATTGCCATCCTTAATCAGCTTCCCCAGTTGGCCGTCTTTGGGCGGGGTGCTTCCATCTTGCCTTTATCCTTTGTTTTATTGGTCACGGCCGTTAAAGATGCTTATGAGGACTGGAGGCGGCACCGCTCAGACAGAATTGAAAACAATCGCATGTCGTATGTTTTAGTGAATGATACGTTTCGTCAGAAAAAATGGAAAGATATTCAAGTAGGCGAGATTATTATGTTTTCGGCAGATGACACTATCCCTTGTGATGCTGTTCTTCTTTCCACAAGTGACCCGACTGGGGTCGCGTACATTCAGACCATAAATCTTGATGGTGAATCGAATTTGAAAACCCGCTATGCAAAACAAGAAACCCTTTGTAAACTTCCTGAAAAAGATGTGATTAACGGCTTGATCAAGTGTGAGAACCCGAACAGGAATATATATGGTTTCATGGCTGCTATGGAGATTGATGGAAAACGCTTATCTCTCGGACCGTCTAATATTGTGCTTCGTGGGTGTGTCCTTAAAAACACTAATTGGGCGGTAGGAGTGGTGGTTTATTGTGGCAGAGAGACCAAGGCTATGTTGAACAGTTCAGGGGCACCATCAAAAAGAAGCCGTTTGGAGACGCGTATGAACCGTGAGATTATCTTGCTGTCGGTTTTTCTTGTTGCTTTGTGCTCAGTTGTGTCCGTTTGTGCTGGTGTTTGGTTGAAATGGAATGTAAACGAGCTTGAAGTGTTGCAGTTTTATAGAAAAAAGGATTATTCTGAACCAGAAGTTGAGAATTATAACTATTCTGGTATTGGGATGGAGATATTCTTCACTTTCCTTATGTCAGTTATTGTGTTCCAGATTATGATTCCGATATCTTTGTATATATCAATGGAGCTCGTGCGTGTTGGTCAGGCTTATTTCATGATTAGAGATGATAAGATGTATGATGAGTCGTCAAACGCTAGATTTCAGTGTCGGGCTTTGAATATTAATGAGGATTTAGGGAAAATAAAGTATGTATTCTCGGATAAAACAGGTACATTGACAGAAAACAAGATGGAGTTTAAATATGCAAGCATTTTTGGTGTGGATTATAGTGGGGAGAAAACCAACTTCGAAGGCGAGCAAAGGGGATACTGCATTCAAGGTGCTACATAATTCTATACTGATATTCACTTAATTGCATATTTACCCAACCCAGAACTAAAATTGCATATATCACCCCCTGTACTGAAATTCACATAATGACAAAAATACCCTTCTAAAGTTAAAACACCCTTTCAAAATCTCGTATAGCTCATTTTGATGATTGTCACCTTTTTTTTGTATGATGTTCACTCCAAAAGCTCGGCATAAAGAATGGTATGTTATACATAGACAAAAGACAATAATAAAATAAAGCCAAAATAAATAAAAAAATTTAGTAAAAACAGAAAAAAGAGAACAAAAACTCATAAGAAAAACATAAAAGGAAAAACCAATAAAGTAATAATAATAATAATAATGGTGGCTGGCGGCGGCGGCGGCCAGAAATTAAGTAGCAGTATTATTATTATTATTATTATTATTATTATTATTATTATTATTATTATTTTAATGTTGTTATCTGGTTTTAGTGAATGGGCAGGTTTGGAGGCCAAAAATGAAGGTAGAGGTTGACAAGGAGTTACTTCAACTGTCAAAAGCTGGAAATGATACAACTACTAGCAAACATATTTATGATTTCTTTCTTGCATTGGCTGCTTGTAATACAATTGTGCCAATTGTTGTTGACACATCAGATCCTGACGAGAAGTTGGTGGATTATCAAGGGGATTCTCCAGATGAACAGGCACTTGTTTATGCTGCTGCTGCTTATGGTTTCATGCTTATGGAACGCACTTCGGGTCACATTATTATTGATATTCAAGGAGAAAGACAAAGGTATGTTGGTAACTATTAGAACGTTGGCTTAGTTCATAGTTTTTAGATTGTTTTCATTACAATATAGATTATATAATATTATCAACGCAATTAATCATTTGTCAACAAATTGCCAAACATATTGACCAAATTTGTTTGCGGGGTCAATGCAAACCAACCAATTTGACCCTACCAATTTGGCCACATCATTTCTTGAAGATTGAGTAAAGTGATATCTTTCAAAAGTATACATCTTTAAGTTCCCTCTAGAATTTAAAGCAGACCCTTTCAAGTCACTTTATATAGGATATATATTTGATCTATTTTTAAATTTTCTAGATTCTAATTTGATCAACAATTACCCATCATGACAGCACAGGTTTAATGTTCTTGGAATGCATGAGTTTGACAGTGACAGGAAGAGAATGTCAGTTATATTAGGATTTCCCAACGGCTCTGTAAAAGTCATTGTTAAGGGTGCAGATAATTCCATGTTTAACATTATTAATAAAACCTTAAACTTAGATACGATCAAAGCCACCGAACACCATCTCCAATCATACTCATCCGTTGGTTTGAGAACCCTAGTTGTTGGAGCACGGGAATTGAGTGTCCCTGAGTTTCACCAATGGCAATCTGCTTATGAAACAGCTAGCACTGCTGTAATGGGTCGAGTCAGTTTGCTTCGCAAGGTTGCGACTAATTTAGAAAACAATCTTGAAATTATTGGTGCATCTGCGATTGAAGATAGATTACAAAAGGGTGTACCGGAGGCAATCGAGTTGTTAAGAAAAGCCGATATGAAAGTTTGGGTTTTGACTGGTGACAAACAAGAAACTGCGATTTCGATTGGTTATTCTTCTAAGCTTTTAACGAGTGACATGAATAAGATAGTGATCAATAGTAACTCTAAAGTGTCGTCCAAAACGAGTTTGGGAGATGCTTTGGTTACTTCTAGAAGCTTCTTAGTACCTAATGGTGATACAAGTTCAGTTGCTTTGATTATTGATGGAACGAGTCTTGTGTATATACTTGATACTGAACTTGAAGAGCAGGTGATTGGTTAATAATACTCTTGAATACACACAGTTTCGTTTGTTTTAGTTTAATCTTCGTATTTTGAAATTCTGGTTCTTTTTTGTCTTTTAGCTGTTCCAGTTGGCCAGTAACTGTGCTGTGGTACTTTGTTGTCGCGTTGCTCCTTTGCAAAAAGCCGGGATTGTGGCAATGATAAAGAAAAGGACAGACGACATGACTCTTTCCATTGGGGATGGTAAGCATTGTTTCATGCCAATTTGTTTAATTTTTTTTTTTTGGGTGGGGGGGGGGGGGGTTAGGTATTATATTTTTGGAGGATTTTTTTGTTTGATGAGGTCACATGAGATGTAGAGGATCAAAGAACACAAAAGGTGCACCATAAGATTAAATGGATGGTCTAAGCACATTATCACACGTATGTCTCAAGTAAGCTAGTTATCACCTCTATGTATGTGTGTATGTATGTATGTATGCACGCACGCACGCACACACGCATCAATATTTGGGAGCTTGTATGCATTAAAATTGGACTTTGGTCGACTTTTATTCTGTTTGACTAATTTATGACAAAAACACAACCCAAATTAACCCATTCATAAGGTTTTATTGAATCTGCATGCGCGCGTCTGATCTATACACTCGAAGTTCATCTCTTTTTCTTGAAAAATTGACGGCGTTGATAAATATTTGTGTTTGTAAATGTTTGCCGGTGCGAATGATGTTTCAATGATCCAAATGGCCGATGTTGGAATTGGAATTAGTGGGCAAGAGGGTCGTCAAGCGGTGATGGCATCTGACTTTGCAATGGGCCAGTTTAGGTTTTTGGTTCCTCTCTTGTTAGTCCACGGGCATTGGAATTACCAGCGCATGGGTTACATGATCCTCTATAATTTTTATAGGAATGCAGTCTTTGTCCTTGTTTTGTTTTGGTAAGTCGAGTAAAAAACATTTATATTTAGCTTCTTTTTTTCTTCGTATTGCAAATTTTATTTGCTTTCTCCTAATTGCATTTCGTGTGTTACACAATTTCTTTTATGTGTATTTGATATTTCTCTATGGTACCTTCAAAAGGGATGTTTGATGAGATGTGGAAAGTCCATGTATTTTTGCCATTCAAGGTGAAAATGGGCAGGTGGGCAAAATGGCTCAAAACACGTTTTGTTTGATTATTTCTGTTAATGGTTAGTGTGTGAAGTATGATTACAAAAAGGGTAAATATCGTAAAAAAACCAACGTACTTTTTAATTTTTCTCAAAAATATCCCTCTGCACGTTAAATTTGAACAATTTTGCTATTTTTCTTAAATCAAGTTGAAGCTGATACGTCCGTTGTTTTTCTCATGTGTATATATATATATATATATATATATTTCTTACCTGGCATATATGTCTTTTATCCTAGTTATATAAACAGTTTTGGATGTACAGGTTCCAAGCTGTTATAAAAAAATTCACAGTTTTGTTCAAATTTATCATGTTGAGGGACTTTGATGTGCAAAAAGTTGTTTAGCGACTTTTATGAGAGGAATCAGTAGGTATGTTGGTTTTTTTATGTATTTTCCCTTACCAAAACTATATTGTTATGATATATTTAATAATGTTGTTTAGGAGGTTGTATGCATAAAAAAAACTCCAGAATGGTCACCCTTTCGACCCATTTGACCTGTTTATTTATAATTAACCTTTTTTAACTTTTCGTTTAACGTTAGAGATCAAAATTGTGACTCGAATGACCTATTTCCATATGAAAGGGTTGACATTAGCACTTCTAGGGTTCGGTTTTCTAATATGTACATGAATCTGTCCAGGTACGTGCTGTTTACAGGCTTTACTTTGACCACAGCTATAACCGAATGGAGCAGCGTGTTATATTCTGTAGTCTACACCTCAGTACCCACAATTGTTATTGCAATTCTTGATAAAGATTTAAGCAGAAGATCTCTGTTGGCTTATCCTCAGCTATATGGGGCCGGTCAACGACACGAAAGCTACAATTCAACATTATTTTGGCTTACAGTTGCTGATACGTTATGGCAGAGTATAGTTGTGTTCTATGTTCCCCTTTTTGCATACTGGAAAAGTGACATTGACGGTTCGAGTTTAGGTGATCTTTGGACCCTTGCGGTTGTTTTTCTGGTCAATATTCACTTAGCCATGGATGTTATTAGGTGGACTTGGGTTAGCCATGCGTCCATTTGGGGGTTGATTGTTGCAACTTGCATTTGTGTTATCATCATTGATGTGGTTCCCGTGTTACCTGGTTACTGGTATGTATATATAACCTTTTAGTTGATTTGTGTTTACTAGAGGCGATGCCAACTAGTGTGGCATTCATATATATTAGTATAATAATAATCTAACGTTTTGATCGAAATGATTGACACTTTTGGTGGCTTTTGACTTGGTTAACTCGTTTGACTCATTTTCTTTTAGACAATAATAATTCAATTCAATTTAATTTTTTTTATATTTTATTTTCCGGGACCTCAATAGACGCACTGTGTGTTCTTTGGAAAATATTTTTTCAAAGAATCCTACTTTATTAAACTGTACCAAAAATCTGAAGAAAACATAACAATTTGGAGTAGAATTTCATTTGTTTGACCTCAAAAAGTGAGGCTGCGTCTTTTCTTTGTAATGTGGCCTCCGAATGTATTTAGTGATTTTGTACAGTAAAAGAATACAAAATCAAGTATTTAAAATTCCAGTGCGTACACATATATAGGCTATAAATATTATTTATGAAAGTTTTTGGATTTATGATTGTAGGGCAATATTTAATCTTGCAAGCAAGGGATCATTTTGGATTTGCTTACTTGGCATTCAGATAGCAGCGGTTGTCCCTCGGTTTGGTATAAAAATGTTCATACAACATTGTAGACCTTCTGATATTCAAATAGCAAGAGAAGCCAATAAGTTTGGAAATTCAATGGAGTTGACCGGTCAAGCAATAGAAATGAACCTATCTCGAAGATGACCCGTTTTAACCTGGTTCATTTCAACTTTTCATTAATTTTGTTTTTTTGTTAAATCTTTTTCTTCACATTCTTTAGGTTGATGGAGCAACCAATTGTTCTCTTGCTTGCCAAAGGTATTAGCTGTGTACTGCGTTTAGGTTTGTATTAATGTAGATTGTTATGTTATTATTTATGACCCGAAATCGGATGCTGTTGCATCGATTTTTCGTTTGAAAATAGTCTAAAAACATGAATACAGGACTCTGTATGTTTCTGTCTACAATGAACCCTTTTACCTAACTTTACAAGCTTGTTGCTTACATATTATGATGTTTTACACACTGGATGTCGAGTTGTCGTGTGGTAAAATTAGTAGCTTTGATTTTCACCCGTTTTATAAGAACGGGTTAGTTTGGGTGAGGTTGGTCAAATGGGTTAATAATATCAAACATGTCAAGTGGAATTCATTAAAAAAAATTAAAAGTAGTGAGTAAATCGAAACAGAACACGAACGGACAATTCGCTTCACTACCAATTTTTATTTGCAAATCCCAATCTTTTAAAAACTATATTGATTGATCTTTGGGATCTGTGGAACACGGCTAAATAACTTCACAGCTTCAGCCGCGAGGAAACCAGAAGTGTAAAATTCAAAAGATTTATACATGTTTGTTGTCAAGACATTTCTTCTCATGTTTAGTCACTTAGTATGAAGCAACTTTTAAAACCACTGCTCCTTAAACCCAACATAGGGGAAACCTTGGTTAGATCCACACATGCTTTCTTCCTATCCATCCAAAGACTAAAATGTCAGTCGGTCGAAGAGACGGTCTTTCATCTGGCGGAATAGTCAAGAAATTCACAAGTGCTTCTTTCTTAGCAAAAAATTCCGGCCCGCCTGAAAATGTCAAAGAGCAAATCCCAAACCAGATTGTCGGTACCCTGGGAGCTCTTTACAATGTACCACGTGCTCCCTTATTAGACGATATAGTTTAGCTAGTATAGTCCGACCTTATAACCATTATACCCGGCCCTAGTAGATTGTACAATATCTATATGTAGTTCTATATTGTATTCACATAATAACACAATCAATATACAATTATTTACCAAGTTTATTTTGGTATCAGAGCCTAGGGTATGTACCTTTTTCTTGCCGTCACCCTACATCACAAATTCTTCTTTCTTTCTTTCTTTTTTACAAGATGGTCAACCAGCTTATTCCCTTAAACATCACCTAACTCTCACAAATTCGGCTTTACCTTATCTCCATCAAACTATGGCCATTAGAAACTTATGATACAACTCTTCCTCACCTCACACAGCCTCTTCGGCTACATTGATTGAAACATTCCCTGCCCTCCATCAACGATCCCAGCCTCTTCCGAAAAAGACAAAGAAGGAACAACACCATCCATCCAACCCAACCCGGATTATACAACCAGGTTGTGGAATGATACCCATGTTCGTATGCTAATCATCTCCACCATCTCATACACCTCTTTTCAACATGTTCAAGGAGTCACCTCACGTGATCTTTGGCTAGGTCTTGAACGAGCATATGCCCCACACACTTCCTCTAGAGAAAATTTACCTTTAAGACACAACTCTTAAAGATCTAGATGAAAGGAGATGAGACTTTGGCTGCCTATATTGCTAGGGCACAAGAATATGTCAATGCCCTCACAAACATTTGCCATCCCATGCTAGACAAAGACATTGTTATGCTGGTTGTTGCAGGTCTTCATGACGAATACAATAGAGTCAAACCAACTTTGTTTGCTATGCAATTCACATCTTTATTTAATGAACTTCCAGGCTTTCTAGAAAATCATTAGATACTAATACAAAAACCCAGTTCTTAACCTACATCCGTCCAAGCCTTCACGACTACAACTACAACAAGTTCATCCTTAGATTATGGTGAAACAGTCCAGGCAATTCAGCAGTTGGTTGCTCGTTTAGGTTTTGAATTACAACCCCTACCAGGTTTTTCACCAACCTCCAAACCTCAAGATCTTTATACAAACAGGGGTGAACAGTTTAATTATAGTCGTGGTCAAGGAAACCGAGGTGGCTGTAATGGTCGAAACAACAACAATAACAACAACCGCTGCCAAGGAACTCGAAATTCAGGTCAGTTCAATTGGGCATCAAACCAAAACACTGTGTATGGAACTTGTAATAGGTGCTGGATCGTACATGTCCCATCAGAATGCCCAAACACGGACCCATCCACAATCAGGTCAATACAACCTTTTGCTAATTATGCAGACTATCGATCAAAAGCTTCTACAACCTGGCTCCCAGACACAGGTTCCAATGGTCATGCCGCACTATATATGTCAGGTTTTTACTCTGTTAAGGCTTACTTTGGTGCTGATAATCTTCAAGTTGGTAATGGTATGCCTTTCCCTATATTACACATCGGTTCCAAAAAAATTACCGCTCATAACAAAACCTTTTACATAAACGATTTTCTTCATGCACCCGATCTTAAAAAATCTCCTTTCTTTCCAAAATTTTGTCAAGATAATCATGTTTATTTTGAATTACATGCCACTTTTTGTCTGTGAAGGACAAGTGTACACACATCACCCTCCTCACAGGACTATGTGACAGTGGACTATACTCTATCAAACTTCCATAAACCTGGCAATTCCAAAGTTTACTTTTTCAACAACTAGTGCTACCACAACAATATGGCATCAACGATTGGGACACCCACATTCTCAGTTATTCAAGACAATGCTTTCTAAATATCATTTACCTATTTATGCAAAGATTTTTGATTTCAATTGTAGTTCTTGTTTAGTTGGAAAATCTTCCAAACTACATTTATTACCTTATGGTTATTTTAGTACTCATGCTTTGAATTTAGTGTTTTGTGATGTTTGGGTTCCCGCCCCTGTGACTTCCTATGACGACCATTCCTACTTTATTTTATGTGTGGACCATTTCTTTAAATTTATGTGGTTTTTCATTTGAAACATAAGTATGATGTTTTTGTCACTTTTAAACAATTTGTTTATGGCTTCTAACATAAAATTTAATTTTTCGAGGTCATCTTGACAAGTTTATGAATTTATTTGTTTTGAGTCGTTACCCGGTGTCAATCTGTACCGTGCTTGCTACACGACAAAATTTAACTTTTTCGGGTTCCATATTTAAAACTCAACTAAAATCAAAGACTTTAGACAAAAATATTATTCCTATATATTTATTTCACTAATTAATACGCGATTACGGTTAAGATAATTACCAGATTAGTCTAATTTTTGGCGGTTGTCACACACTTCCTTCTCTGGTCCAATAGGGGAAATCCCTTTTTAGCTTCATCTCTTAGGTATTCGAACAGTTCATTTTGTTGTCTCCTGGCCATCTTGTTTCTGTCATGATAGTCATATAGGTCAAGATTGGCCAAGATCTCAAGCTTTTCTCTTTTGTATTCAACAAACTCATCTTTGAAAATGATTTCCCTCAACAGTCTGCTCCTCATGATTACTTTCAGTGTATTTGATACAGAGTCATAGTAGAGTGTCCTAGGCAGATCAATATTAGTTTGGGGCCTTTCCACCCTTCGAGTTCCAGCTCCACTTGACTCACCTGTGGTTGTTGAAGGGTATCTCCTTGAAGCAGAGGGCATTTTCAGAATTGACTTCATAGGTTTAGTAGGCCCTCTGACTTTAAATGTCTTTCTGTACATCCCTTCAATCAACTCAGTAGGCAATTTAACAAGTTCAGCTAGGTTTTCACCTGCATCTCTGTATAATCTTCCAATTATTTCCAAAACTCTTTCATTATTCAATTGTTCAGCTGGTACAAATCTTCCTCCTACAAAACTTCTAGGATTCTCACCTTCTAACAACACTTTCTCGCATTCAGCCTTCTGCACATAGAATAATTCTTTCAGTTGAGCTTTACCCAACGCATCAAAGGCATTCTCATTCATACTTTTCTGCTTTACCGTCACATCTTTCAATATCGTAATCATTTCCTCATTATCCCATGGATATGTGGGTTCAAATGGTTCTTGTTCTGGCTTCACTTCCACTGGGATAGGAATTTCTTGTGTTTTAGCCTTTTCAGTTCTTTTTCATCTTTTTGTTTCTCTCTCAAAGTCATAATTCTTCTTTTCTTGACATATGGTTCAGGTTGATCTTCCCTTGATTGTTTAACAGAGGGTTCGGGTTGATCTCTCTTTGATTTATCTTTCTTTTGTAGTCTGTTATAGTGAGATTCAACAGCAGCTTTAGACAAACTGTTCACCATCTCAGGTGCCATACCTCTTTCAATCAGATAACCACATTTACCAGCATATCTTTTCTTTAATTATTCAATTTTTCCTTCCAATCTTTCTCTTTCTTCTCTTTCCCTTCTTTCTCTATTTGCATGATAAGTTTCTTCAAGAACTTTGAAGGTCATATTGGTTAAGTTTTTTTCATTTAGTCCACAAGCTCTCAAGTAATCTTTATATCTCAAAGAGTCACGATTTTTCTTTTGCATTATCCTTTTCAACTCATCATGTTCTTTTTCTATCATCCTCTTCAATTCCTTATCAGACAGTGAAGCCAAATTTTCAAACTTATGACCAAATGTGGTTAGCTTCACTATCAACGGATTTTTCTTTTGAGCTTCTTTAAACTTTGTTGAATGTTTGTCATTTGCTCATTAGTCATTTCCACTTGTGGAGACAAAACATCAACCTTTTCAGCTGTATCACCCTGATCATTATCATCACTTTCATCTTCAGATGTATCTTCCTTCTCGGTTAACTCATTTGCAGCATCAATCTTTGCTTCATCAGGGTTTGGAACATTTTCAGCAACATCTTCTAGCCTTATCATTTGAATTGGAACAGGCCTTAAAGGGCTTTCTTTCTTTTTAGGAGTTTCTACAAAGTATTTATTCTTCTCATCCCATTTACCCCTTTTTGCTGGCTTTTCAGTCTGCACACCAGCCTTTCTCTTTCTTGTATATATCTTTTCAAATCTATTCACTTTAGCAGAGAACTCTTCATGAATTTTGGATGCTTTCTTTAATAAAGTTTCAACAGTTTCCTCAGTCTCCCCCTGTTTTGCAGATTCTTCTTCTTCAGCTTCTTTTTCGGGTTCATTGTTAGGTAGACTGAATGCATCTATAACCATTGCTAATGACTTGTCTATCTCTTCAGCTCTTTTCATTTTAACCAGAGTTTCAATGACCTCTTGATCCTCAACCATTTCTTCATCAAAAGTTTTTGCTATATTTGCCCGCTCAATAAGTTTTTCCTGCTCTGCCAGCTCTTCTCTAGTTAGGGTTTGGGCAATGTAGTCCCTCTCCCTTGTTTCTTTTAATACTTGTTCCAACCTTCTGGCAGCAGCAACATTTTCATCTTCTTCCTCCTAGTCAACATTTTCCTTACTAGGCTCATCCTCCTCATCAGCAATGGCTTTCCCTTTGGCTAATCTTCTTTTCTTTTCTTCCTCTGTTTCTGAGGGAAAGTCATCAATTTCATCAGATAATTCTTCCATATCCTTGTCATGCTCAGCATTCTTGGAACCTTATTCAGTAGTTTCAGTTACAATTGGTTCCTCAGCTGCGGCATTCTCATCCATCACTTCATCATTCATCTCAATATCAGTGGCATGTTCTTCATTTACTACATTGTCAGCCACAACATCAGTTGCTAAAGCTTCTAATGTTACTACATTTTTAGTGGTTTGTTTTTCCAACTCAGCCTCAATTTCATCATCATCTCTTTCAACAGTATTCAATACCTGATTGTTCACATCGTAGTTTTGTTCCCCCTCACCATTAGATCTATCACCTTCATAATCCTCATCAAGAATCATCCTTCCTCCACTATCTTCCTCATCATCACCATCACCATAATTACTTAATATGCTTTTTAAACCATTATCATCATCTGCCTTTACACATGTATCTACCATCTCCTCATCATCAGCATCAGTTGCCACATCATCAATTGGAATATTCTCCCCCTGTTTTGAGGCAGCTGAGGTCTTCTCAACCTCCTGCTCAAGGGTTTGAATCTTTGATATCGCTTGGGCTAACAGAGCTTTTAAGTCATCATTCTCCTCTCTTAACTCAACATTTTCTCTTTTCAACTCAATGTTCCGACAAATCTACTCAAAATTTCTTTGTAGCAAAAAGGTATTAAAGGCAGGGGTGTGGGGTGGTGAAGTAGAGAAGGGTTCAGGTAGGGGGTCGATGGTTGTTTCTGTGGTATGGATTTTTGGTGATGGGTTAAGTGGTGTTTGAGGTGAGGATTGGTATATTTGGTCATTTGGTAATGGTGGGAAAGGTGGTGTTTGTGGTGGTGTTTCTAAGGGTGTGGTTGGTGGTGTTTGAATGAATGTCTCTGGTTGTGGTTGGTATGATGTTTCATGTAGGCTTTGGATTTGGGTTGGTGGTGTTTGAGGTGGGAATTGTGTTAGTGTAGGTGGTGTGTGAGGTGGGTATTGGTTAGGGTTTGTAGTGGTGAGTGAGGTGGTGTGGCTATAGGTGTAGTTGGTGGTGTTGGGATTGGTTGGTTCTCCCCCTGATCTTGTAAATCATCTATCAAAGCTCCTCCAGCTCCTACTTCATTTCCATCACCTTCATCTCCTCCATCATCACTGTCATTATCATCATCCTCCATCTCATCCTCCTCATCCTCTGAGCTTAACTCAGGTACAAGCATAATTTCAGCATCATGGTCCACCAACCATGGAAAAATGTCAAGTTCGACATTAGGATTGAATCTGCCTGTGCTGCCCAGATTTGCAATCCTTTTGTAAGTGTTTGGGTTCTGCAGTACATGTGTAGTACCCATTGTGGGTAAATCATGGAGTTCATGGTTGAAAATAAACTGCAGAAACCTTGGATAGGCAAGAAATCTATCTTTGTCTGCCTTCTTCAAGATGCTCAACATTCCATCAAAGATCATCTTCGAGAAGTTGAATGGCAGATCGTAGACTACAGCAACCGTGGCATTTGCTAAGTCATGACTCATAAGAGTCCAAGATCCTTTTCGAGGGGAAAAAGCCTGGATCAAATGATGAATCAGGCAATGGTACAAATTTGGGAACATTCCTTTCTGGAATTGTTTTTCGTTCACGGGCCCCTGATATCCCATCGTATGCACAAATATTCTCATAAAATGATCCGTTGTAAAGTTTATGGGATTGTGATCATCATCATGTAGTTGCAAGCATCTTCTGATTAATCGTTCAGTGATGTGAATTTCTTGCCTTGCCACGGTAGCCTAATGGCCTACCGTTTATATCATCAACCAACTGTGCTGAGCGCCAAAAAAGCTAGCACATGATTTCTGTATATCACCGGGCACTCGGTCAAGGCAAAACGTATATTTGATCATAGAAGCCACCAGATCATAAGAGCTACGTCTTCATTATCAGGAGTTATTTGCAATAGAGCACACATGTTATGCTTGTGCTCGAACGGATACATAGGTTCGTCACCCGCCATATCTGAACACACAAATAAACATATTCAAAGTAGACATTAGTCCTAAGTTCACGTCTTTAAGTAATTTCAAGTTATAAATTGAAGAAGATAAGAAAAAATTTCATTAAGAACCTGATCTTCGACAAATTTATAACCTACACAATAAACAGAGAGTTAGTAAACATGAATAATCAAAGCCCATTATTATTTAATCGTCATCAGAAAGTATTTAATTGAAGCTTACCGAGTCGGAATAAGTGGGCTGGTAAATTAGGGTTAGGGAATTGAGATTATTGCGATAAGTCGGTTGAGTTTCTGAGACCTTAGAGCAAGAGAGTGGGAGGTGAAAGAGAAAGTGGGAAAAATTTTCTCTAACTCCCTCTTATATACCTTTTTAAAAGTGGGTTTTAAATGCATTTTGTCGTGTAGTTAGTTAATAACTGTCAAACAGTACTATTAACCATTTAAAGTATTCACATTGAAAACCTTGCTCGTTAAAGTTCATTTATCATAACTTGCTCGGAAACGTTTATTTGAATATTAACAAGGTTTGCTCAGAACCTTCCATTTTCTCAAAGCTTGCTCGTTTCAACAATTAAAAATATTAAAAATAGATCTGCATAAAATGAAGAAAGCTTACTCGAAATACAAGATTGCTCAAGAACTAAATCACAAGGCAGATAATCAAGTATAAAATATCAAGTAGGCAACCTTGCTAGGAATCAATTAAGATACCCAAATAAATCTCTCATATATACTTCTAATTACAAACCTTACTCGAATAGCTCAACCTATCACAAACTCTACCAGTAAATGTAAAATAGTTGCTTAAGGATCTTAAATGTAACTAACACAAACAATCACTCAAAAGATTTCCATATATATAAAGGTTCATGCAAATGTAAAATCAATTAGGGTTTCTTGTTTGAAAATTTTATTTGTACAATCCTAGGACGGCCGTCACACTCAATCAGGAATATTCGATTAGGTCTGAAAAGTGTAAAGGCTAAAATCTGTAGTAGGCGTGCCCTATATTATTCTATTTATAGGCCTGTCACCATCTGACAGCTGTCCTGCCTTCTAGAAACCCTAATGACAGTTACATAATCAAATTACCTATTCAAAATTATATTAAGTGTAAAAACAGGTCATCCGGGTATACTTTCTATCAATTGTCTTCTTCGAAAAGGCATTGTGCCTTTTGTCTTTTACGAGTAGACCTGGTAACCTTGAAGTGTGGTGGAGAACAGCTCTCCGGGTATACTTTAATTAGCAGAATTCAATCTTCTTGACCATATCAAACATTGCCCGATATGATCTAACGAGCAAACTTGTTCTTCAAAGATCCTTTCAACTATTTGCTAGTGAATAACTTATTAGCAAAGAAAAGTGTGTTGGTAAAACTGTAGCTTTCTCGGAGTTGAACCTTGCCCGGCAAAGTCCTTAAGATAATTATTTATTAACTTTAATCAAGCATGCTCGGACCACTGTTTTATTAATGAATACATTGCTAGATCTTCCAAATACTTGGCTTCAAAAGCTTGGTGAGCCAAGATCTTACTCGGAATCAAACCTTGTTTGGCTATGAAGAACAACCTTGCTAGACATAGTGAACCCTGCTCGGATTGACACTAAAAAAGACTTCTTAAAGTTAACCTTGCCTGAAGGACAAAATACTTTGCTAGGGCAAGTAAACCTTGCTCGGGAGTCCAAGTGTGCTCGGATTCCATACTTAGCCATTTCTGGGGAGTGTTGAGAAGATTCCAATCTTCCTTAAGTCATATCAAGTCAAATCTTTGACTCAACAATCTCCCCCTAGATTGAAACACCTCAGCTGTCCCAAAACACCTCTAAAGTTACTTACACTTGGTCAAAATACAAGTCAAATCGAAATAAAATTACATAACAAAAGTCAAAATATTAAATTTCAAAATCTGTCCGTAGACATTACAAAGAAAACCCTATTCTAAAAATCTTCATCTTCTAGCATTATGGGCTGCTTGTCTTCTTCCAATAATCACCGCACCCGCTCTTTGTTTGAAGATTGACAATATTTGATAATGAGGGTGGTTTTCAGGGATTGTCATCTCCAAAATGTCCCTCAAATCTTCATTTCTTATGAATGTCATATCTTCATCATTCTTGACAATTCCCAGTATGAGTCCATCTGAGTTACGGAGAATGTAATGGCCTTCATTTTCTTTGTATTCTATCTCAGTAATTCGGCCATTCTTCTGAACTTCATAGTTTAGACGATTCATTCTCCTTCTCATACTTATGCAGGCGTTCAAGTTGGATAGTGGGTTTTTTCTCACTCAGTTGCTCACACACTCAATGTCGTAACCCACACCCAAGTGTCGACAAGAAGGTTAAGACTTACTATTTCTGGGAAGAACAATAGAATATTAAAGGTGGAATCAATAACACTCTAAATGTTGCTCAACAGATATGAAAGTAACAAACCCAAAAAATGTAACTCAAAAGAGTTCCATTTATATTATGACGGATACAATGAAAATCATTTAGGGTTTCAAGGTGGAATGTCAGGATTTATGGCAGCTTTCTGTACAGGAGGGAGACAACTGTCAAATCACGATATTCGCTCTAGTCTGTTGTTGTCATAGGCGTGCCCTACAATATTCCGTTTATAGGCCTGCCCTGACACCTGACATTCCCTTTTGAGAAACCCTATTATTTGATATAAAACATATTCAAACGTATTACAAATTATTCTAAGTGTAAACAGGTCTTCGGGCAAGCTTTGCAGCTTTTAATTTTGAGCATACCTGGTAACCATTACTTGTTTTTTGGAATCAAGTCAAACGGATGAATAAACTCTAGATATGTGATTTTTAACTTTTAAGTGAGTTGGTGTCATTCAAAATCTGAAATTCGAAATGGGAGTCGGGTTCTGACCAGTACACTCAAAATATCAAAACAAAAAATACAAGTCTTCTAGCCCAAAAACTAGTTTTGACCAGAAGGTATAATAATCGAAAAGTACAAAAATTGACTTTTATAACCCCAAACGAGTTGTAGAGAAATTGACCGACTGAACCCCATCTATCTATAAAATTGATTGAAGGCTTTTGTTAGTTGGATGAAAACATACGTTTTTATCAGGAAACAACTTACCCGGAAAGATTAAGGAACGCTGAGAAAATACGAGTCAGCTCTTGAAGCTTAGAGCATTCCCAATGGGTTCTCCATAGCCATCTCCATTTCTAAAATTTAGAAAAATCATCCAAATAATCACTTCAACCCATTCTCTATCTCCAAACTCCATTTCTAAATTTCAAAGAAATGATGCACTAAACCTCAAAATTTAGAGCAACATGACAGCGCTCCATTTGCTACTCCCGCCCTCATCCTCCAACCTATCTTCTCTAGCGCTCATTTCTCCTCCCCCATCCCTAACTTAATCAAATTTGGTGGCCAAGAGACAAAGAAAACCCTTTTTCTTTCACCATCTTCGTTTCTTTGGCTGACAAATGATCAAACACTCATGATTCTAGGTCTTCTTAGAAGATATTATTTCTCCATTCTCGGGTAACTCATCTTTAAATCCATATATCTTTTGTAATTCATTCATATTGCTGGTTTGTATGTTCCCCATTCGATTCTCCTTTGGTAAATTTTGATGCAGCCCCTATAATTCAACTTCTAGGGTTTTGTGATGAAATTAGTCAAAATTGATTAGGCTGCTTAGATTGTTAAATACTCAATTCATGCTATAAAAGAACATTGATATGTTAATTTATCAAATGATTATACTAGTGTTGTTGAGACTTGAGAGTTTGTTGATACACACACAATTCTGAAACTCTAAAGTGATTATGTTATATTGGTTTCTTATTCCAATGTTGTGGATTGATGGTGATATGGTTAGATAATGGCTTTCTTGAAATAATCAAGGTCTCTTGATTGGCCTGTTTTATTCTTTTGAAGAAAGTAATGGTTATGTTTAGGTTCTGTTTAGGGGTGTTCACAACTCGCTTTTGACGATTTTTAGGTTAAACCGTGAGCCAAACCCTTAAGATCCAAAACCAAACCAAACCAAACAATGTTGCAGCACTTGCTTTCCCGAGGTCTTTGTTCTTAAAGGTTAGGTTTTAATGATCGGCTTACTCGTTAACTTTTGAGAGCCGAATGTAATCCAAAACCTTGGAGTAAAATACAATGATTCCTTTGATATGTAATATGTGATTCTTCAATTTCCCCCTAAATGCATATTTGTTGCAAATCTGTAATTTTTTTTGTTTGCAATTATTTTTTCTTAATAAATAACATGCAGTCAACACATTTACTTTGTCTTGTTTAACAAGTTTCAAAGAATTTCATAAATGCCCTTGACAACAATCTGTGAACTTTTGTAAGCAAAATCAATCATGAAAATTATTTGTGTTTTAGTTTCGTTATATCACTTATATCTATCCAGATATATTATATGGTGAAAAATAAAATCTTACCTAAGAGGTTAGTGGTATGGTATAACTAAAACAACATAACTGCATATTTAGAACTTACCTTCCCTTTAAAGGGTGGAACTACAAAGGTGGTTAGTGTTTTCATTGGTTGTTCTAATGAATAAATATACTGAAATAAATCCTTCATTCTTGTTGAAACTCGAAATAGTAATAATATATTGATTATATTAAAATGAATAAACAACTGTATGCTATAATCATAGATACTAATTTATATAAATCAAAGTAATTAGTTCTCAAAACTTTCATACACTTTAATCAACTTAAATAAATCAAGAATTTGGAAACCAGACCATATACTTTTATTAGTGCAACAGTGAAATTGGAACCAGTCTTCGGTCGGGTTGATAGCACCTGCAGTAATTGTAATGCGGCAAAGAATGCCTTTTGTAGAACACTTAGAGTTAGCCTAGTTTACATTAAGCTAGCCTAATTTTATTTTAATTAAGTCTTTTTAAACTATATATTAATTTGAAGACTCCATGCCCCTCACAAATTTTACTATTCATTTTTAATACTTTTGATTTGTCATTTTTCAGTAGTGTTCACAATTGTTAGAGTCAATAGTAGTAATTTACATTCATATATATGATGATAACAATAGTTGCATCTATAATATTAGTATTATTATAATTGCATTATCTAAGATTGCTTATTGAATCAACTTTAATGGGCTTATTATTATTATTATTATTATTATTATTACACTCTATATATGTAAACAAAATTGTGCTTTTCTTTTTTTTTTTATGCATTTCATCTTTGATATGTTAACATACTCTACTTTATTTACAGCATATGATTTTCATCACATGGCTCCAACATTCTTTCGCAAATTGTTGATATACTTGTCTTCTGAAGATGAGAGCGATGTTGAACTTAACGAGGATATTGATGGAATATCATCAAGTTATCGTGATAATCGCCAACGTCGTAAGTTTATTCAACATGATCGCATTCAAGGACACGAGCGTCTATTTCTTTATTATTTTGCAGAAGATCTGGTATATCCCTCAAATCTATTTCGAAGGAGATTTCGAATGAGGCGCCCTCCATTTCTCCGTATTATAAATGAGGCAGAGTCTAACGAGACGTACTTCATCCAAAAGAGAGACAACGCTGGAAGACTTGGGTTCTCTTCTATGCAAAAGATAACTGCAGCATTTGATGGCGTATGGGGTTACCGGAGATTTTAATGGGTGAATACATACGCATTGGTGAAAGCATCGCAATGAAGAGCCTAAAATAATTTTGTGAAACAATAGTAAGTGTTTTTTCAACTGAATTTTTACGGTCACCAAGCCCTGATGATATTAATCGATAGTTGGCTGTTAGTGAAAAACGAGGATTCCCCGGAATTATCGGAAGCATTGACTGCATGCATTGGAAGTGGAAAAATTGTCCCTCGGCTTGGAAAGGTATGTACTCTGGCCATATTCGTGAGCCTACTATTATTTTAGATGCGGTAACTTCATATGATCTCTGGATATGGCATGCATTTTTTGGTATGCCTGGTTGACATAACGACATTAATGTGTTAGAGAGGTCGTTTATTTTCTCGGAACTTGCGCAAGCACGTGCTCCTCCAGTCAATTATACAAGCAACGGTCACGATTATACAATGGGATATTACCTTGCAGATGGTATTTATCCCAAGTGGCGCACTTTTGTGAAGACGATTCCATCACCGAGAGGGAATAAGAATAAATATACAAGAATCGGCTAGAAAAGATGTTGAGCGATAATTTGGTGTACTTCAACAAAGATTTGCAATAATTCGAGGACCTTCCCGGATGTTCAAAGTGAGTGAACTAACAACTATAATGAAAGCGGGTGTTATTTTACATAATATGATCATTGATGATGAGCGCGATGATGGTGACAATCTTAACTTTGAGTATGATCAGCTTGATGATCTCCCCGATTGTCGTGCGCTCACACAACTGAGTTTACGGACTTGATCGAGCGTCATCTTCATATTAGAGATAGATTGGCACATCATCAACTTCTATAAGATCTAACTGAACAACAATGGCTACTTTTTTCTCAACAATAAACGAGGCCACGTTATATTTTATGACTATGTTTTGGCTTTTGTCATATAATTAGCTAGTTAGAGTATTGATAGAATTATGTTGTTAGCTAGTTATTTGATATGGCATACTAATATGCATAATGTGTTATTTGATATGGAACTTATGTTTTGGAACTTGTAAGACTCATGATTCATGCTATTTTTCTTTGTTAAGTAATTTACAAGTGTATTCATTTAAATATGTATATGCAACATGGACTTTTAAATTGAATATTGCATACAAGCTTTCATATTACAAATCAAAAGCATTCAAAACGAAATGAAATTCAAGTGTTTGGGTTAACCCAACCGAAATAAGCGATTTCGATTAACTTGAAAATAATAATTAGATAGTCAAACTTTTATAAAAATATATTAGAAATCAATTTAAACTGAAAATAATAATAAGACAAAATATGTAACATCCCGTTTTTCTAGTTTCGGTTAATAAACGAAAGTATGAGTTATTATGAGTCGGGCTAGTGTTGGGCTAAATGGATATGGGTAATGGACTTGGGTTATGAAGGAAGGAAAGACCATGGGCCTAAGCCCATGATCCATAATTATATAAACATTAATTGCCAAGTAATTCTCATTTTACACACATTCCATACACCTCCCAAAACACACACTTAGCTCTCTCTCATATTGCTCTCTCTCTCTCTCTCTAGCCGAAATCACCAAGGGAAACCGATTCCGATCCAAGGTAATGATTGTATGAGCTTAAACCCGTTAGATATAGTCACGAAACGACGAGCCGACACCGTTAAACCGTTAACGTCACGATATTCGGGTGGAATCAGGTATAAACCAAACCAATGATGAGCTTAGGGATCACCCTAGCTCAGATATGGATCGAACGGGACGGAAAACGGTGAAAAATGAGTTAAAACTCGTTTTTTCGGCGAATCCGCGGTTTTCCGGTGACGGCGCCGGAGAAGGTTATACTAGGTAAGAGATGTCAGAGAACGTTCTGACATTCTCTGACCTAACCCTAATTTGCTAACGGGAAGTTAACGAATTAGAGGTAATTCGTTAACGGGGAGTTAACGAATTAGAAGCATTTCGTCAAGCGGTTCTTTAAGGATAAGTTAATGAACTAGCGCCCAATTTGTGTTGACCATTCGTTAAAAGAAAAACGAACTAGAAGATTTCAATTCGCTACATGGACTGGTTCGCTATATGGATTGATTCGTTAAGGTCCAGTTCGTTATAAGGTCCAATTCGTTTAAATAACTAGTTCGTTAAAGGGTTCAATTCGTTACGAGAACCAGTTCGCTAAGATAAGCCAATTCGTTAGAAAGCCAAGTAATGAAAAGTTTAACATAATGACATAACAGTCCTTGGACTTAGAAAAGAATGAGATAATTACACAATAACCCTTGGATTTTGATAATTTATTAAACATACCTTTGAAGGTTAGCGAGTAACGATTAACTAATCGGTAATGGTCCAATGAAGTAAAACCGACATAGATATGTCAGATTAATTATGTAGATGATTAGAAGAGCTAGAGCCATATTTAATATATGTATGGTTATACAGTTAGTCGTGCTCAGCTTAGGAAAGGATTGACTATAACCGGTGAACGTAATCGCGTTCAGGTGAGTTTCTAGCCCCACTTCCTTGTTATATTTACGGGGCTGTGTGCATACTCGATGTGATAGTTAATACACTTACCTTAAGTGGTAAGTGTATGCTTGGTATGATTTATGTATGATGATTTCTTGACGGTGCGTGAACGATCTTCGGGTATTGCATGTACGATCAGGAGGTAGTTAAAGATATGACTGATATATGATATATGAATGATGTATGTATGTTATGTATGTATTATTGATAGTACGTGAACGATCTTCGGATATTGCATGTGTTGTCAAGGGATGGTTTAAAGATATGGTTGACATACATGTGATGTATAAGTGATGTATGAATATACGAAAGTTATAATTATGAATGTATAGAAATGTATGGAAGGCATAGTTAGAAAAAGGAACCGACCCTAATAACGTCGGCGAATGTAGGGAACGGACCCTGATAATGTCGGCGAATGTAGGGAACCGACCATAATGTCAGCGAATGTAGGGAACCGACCCTGATAATGTCGGGGAACCGACCCTAATAAAATCGGCGAATGTAGGGAACTGACCTTAATAATATCGACAAAGTTTATAGGGTGAAATGCTCTTTAAACGTATATGTATGAATGAAACTACGTATGTAGGTATAAAAGAAAGAATGAAAGTATATGTGGATGTAAGTATGTAAGTAAATATGGAGGTATGTACCTTCGTGTGCATATGAAAGTATGTGATTGTATTGTATGTCGTCTGCTTTACTAGAACTCACTCAGTGTAGCTGACTTTTAGTATGCACGCAGGTTAACAGACTGAGACAGCTGGTTTGAGCGGGACACATGGCAAGATTGAAGAGGCTAGCATCTTAAGTATTTCGGTCAAAAATTAACAAACTAACTTTTGATCAAATTAGTGCGTGAGGCGGGGTGCTTAATAGTAAAAAGATTGAACACGAGGATATGATTACGAGGGAAAAAACCCTTGATTATGATAATCTTCGTTTCGGTCAAGAGTTTACAACGTAATCTTTAGTCGAATCTCTTCGGTTAAAGATTATGAGCTTAAATTTTGGTCGAATCTCACTTGATTATTATGATCTCCGGCACAAAAAACCCCCGGACGGTGAAAACTATCACCGTCGATATTATTAATAACAAAATTGGTGATTACAAAGATTGGAGTTGATTAGTAATCGTGAGGTAAGTGATACAATGAGTACTAGCAGCTAAACAAGTGAGCTGTGTGTGACCTATCGTTACTATCAGCTAGTATTTATAATAAGAAGATTACAACTGTTATCCCGAAAAATCCGGGATAAACCCTAGACTAAGTCTTCCACTTATCCCTTGCCTCCCACGTTCAAATTGACGAAGCCTTATGAATAACCGTTGCAAACCCACGTTCTTAGGAGCACATTAAACACGTGATCTTATCTGCAAAGCAAAAATAAAGTATAGGACAATTGAATTAGTCAAATATCATCCTCGGAATATTAGCGTTGACAAGATAGCTCGGAATCCTTGAATCGTAGTCAATCCTGAGGATAAAAAATCTGCTCCCAACAATTGCCCCCAATTTTTACAGTTAGCGCGAGACAGCTGTAAAAATTTTGAATCATAAATTCGAAAATATCTCTGCGGTTGAAAGGACAGGCACGCTAAAGAGAATTCCAACTTGAAGGAGAAACTATTGACACCAGCACAACTGCAGCGAAGTCTTCTGAAACTATGTCTTCCCGTAAGTATCCTGGGATTTTGTCATCCTGAAAAATAACTTGAAATCTTCCTTCAGCTTGATAGACTTGGATGACCTCATCGAGGACAAAGCTGTGGTGAAACAGGAGCACTCAAAAACTCTCTCCTCAAAGCCGAGGATTCCAACTACTTGCCAAAAGAGTGCTGCCCAGAACAAAAGGAAGGCCACCACTTCAGTTGAAACTGAGCCCTTCGTTGGCATGAGAACTGCTTAAATTGGGGAGAAATTGCAAGTTCTTGCCAATCTTCTAGGAACGGTAAGTCTCTTGATTTATCCTGAAAATAATATCCTGCAAAAATGTATGTTAACTTGAGGATAACAGTGGATTGAGAATTACCAACAAAGGCTCCAAGACGATGCTGAATCTGCTCTGAAAGAAGCTGAAGGCAAGATTGCAGAACTCCAACAGGCAGTAGACACGAGGATCAAGCTCCACAAGAAGAATGAAAAAGAGATTGTAGATCTTAAAGCTTCATTCGAGTTGGAGAAGGAGGGTGATCATGGTGAAGGTGACAAGGTTTGAACCTGGTTTTCAGGTTGTTTTAATGTGCTTCTGATGGTTGTTTGAACAAATTTTATTTTGGTTATGTAAGGATAATGTAGTATGCTCAGGATAATGGTTTGGGTGGAGGGATCCTGGTTCAGGACGAAGCCCAAACCGTCTTTTACTTTCTGCATTTAAAACAATTATGATAGTTCGGGTGGATGGGCTCCGTTTTGAGTGAAACCCGGACTATCTTTTTCTACATTATAATATTAGTATAACTTTTTATGACTTATATCAGATGCTTTTTTTTTTTTTTTAGAAAAATCTAAGTTTCATGAAAAATCTCTTAGTAATAGTTTAAGTTTTATCAGCAAACCAATATTAAGTCATAAACTTTAAATAATATGAAAGATAATTTTTTGCAAATAGTAAATCATACCAGAACCGTGTATCAATTAATCTAGAGATTATCCAGACCGTCTTATCCTTGCAGTAAGATATCTGTTCAGAATATTCTTCTAATCCTGAGGATTTAGTAATAGAATTGCGACATGAGCATTATCCTGAAAAATATTTTTAGAAATTCTGGCGACAAGGCCTAAATAATCTGGCGATAAGGCCTAAATAAACTGGCAACAAGGCCCTTCAGAAGAGATGTAAATCTCTTAAACCCTAAGTAAGAACTGGCGACGAGGCCATTTAGAAGAGATGTAAATCTCTTTAACCTTAGATTATGGTATGTCTACCATAAACTTGTGATTCAAACCAATAGCCGAGGATAACGAGGTAACAAGTCACTATATTTCATGTGCTGGCCCCGCCTCTCAAACTAAGGCCGAATAAATCGTGCGCTACAGGCGTCTTAAGAAGAGACGAAGATCCCTTAAACCTCAATATTCAAACCAATAGCTGAGGATAACGAGGTAACAAGTCACTATATTTCATGTGCTGGCCCCGTCTCTCAAACTATGGCCGAATAAAAGTGCGCTACAGGCGATCGTAAGAAGAGATGAAGATCCCTTTAACCTTAGAAGAGGTGAAAACCTCTCTTACCTTAGGAATAAGCTGGCGACAGGGCCCTTAAAAACTGGCGACGAAGGCCTTGTTAACTTTATTCCATATGAGAATCCCTCATATCTACAAAACAATCAACTCTAAGTGAGGGGTGGGTGTTAGCCTTGCTAACACCCCTCCGATGCTTAAGTCAGTACTTTGTTTGAAGAATAATAATATTAAAAGTGAATAAAAGTATAAGTTTGATTACATACCTTGACTGTTTAGTATAACAGTTATCCTCGGGATAGAAATCTTACATGAAATATTTTTTGAGATGTATAGCATTCCAAGCCCTCGGTAGTAGGTCACCGTCCAAAGAAGACAACTTGTATGCCCCCTTTCCTGCTTCTGAGTCGATCAAGTAAGGACCTTCCCATTTTGGTGCAAGCTTTCCATCCTTAGGATTGGTAGTATTCTGAAAAGCTTTTCGGAGAACCAAATCCCCTTCTTGAAACCTTCGAACTCTGATATTCTTGTTGTAGGATTTTGCTATCTTCTGTTGATAAGAAGCCATTCTGATCTTTGCCAAATCCTGGAGTTCTTCTACCGCATCTAGATCTTCGAGTAGACTTCGAGTGTTATTTCGGGATTTTGATGAGTGACTCTGGCCATTGGGATAACCATTTCTGTGGGGATAACTACTTCAGCTCCAAATACTAATGAGAAAGGAGTCTGACCAGTGGCATTTTTTGAAGTGGTTCTATCTGCCCAAAGAACAAAAGGTAGTTCCTCGGCCCACTTTCCTTTCTTAGACCCCAACTTTTTCTTCAGGTTATTGATAATGATTTTTTTGCTTGATTCGGCCTTTCCATTAGCCTGAGGGTGGACAGGTGTTGATGTGATCATCTTGATTCCCCAACTGGCACAGAAGTTAGTTGTTCTCTTGCCGATGAATTGCGAACCATTGTGACATACTATCTCTGCCGGGATCCCAAATCTGGTCAGGATATTGTGCTTGATGAATGAGATAACTTCTTTCTCTCTGACTTGAACAAAGGCTTCCGCTTCGATCCACTTCGAGAAATAATCTGTCATAGCCAACATAAAGACTTTTCCTCCTGGAGCTCTTGGTAATTTCCCCACGATATCCATCCCCCACTTCATGAAAGGCCAAGGGGATATAATAGGATATAATGGTTCTGCTGGCTGGTGCAAAATGTTGCTATGTCTTTGGCATGCATCACATTTCTGAGAATAATTCATAGCATCCCACTTCATCGTTGGCCAGAAATACCCCGTCCACAGGATTTTGGAGAATAGAGCTCTGCCCCCAGTGTGGTTCCCACAATCTCCATCATGGATATCTTGAAGAACTTCTTGAGCTTTTGCCTTCTCCAAGCACCTAAGATATGGTCCTGCAAGAGATTTTCTATATAATATATCATTCATTATAGTATATGGGATTACCTTTGTGAGAAAAGCTCTTGGGTTTTCACCCTTGGGGATAACTCCATCCTGAATATTTCCTGATTGGGATAACCCAAGAATCTTCATTATCCTTAGGATTCTTGACTCCCACATCTTCGTTATCTTTTGATATTTCATTGACGCCTTGCTCTTCTATTGCTGGGCTCAGGATGTGTACGATAGGGATCTTGACACCTTCTGGTATCCTGAAGGATGAGGCTAAATATGCCAGGGCGTCTGCTTCAACATTCTCTTCCCTAGGTACCTGCGAAATATCAAATATTTCGAAACACTTTGCTAGTTTTTTTACTAGCTCTAGATATTTCATTAGTCTTTCTCCTCTAACATTATATGAACCATTAACATGATTAGTTAATAATAATGAATAAACATGTACTTGAATAAACCTGATTTTCATGTCGATTGCTAGTTGTAATCCTGCTATTAAAGCTTCATATTCTGCCCCATTATTTGTGGCTTGAAATTTGCAGGATATGGATTGAGGTATAATGTCCCACTGTGGCGATTTCACCAGAATCCCGAGACCTGTTCCTCTAACATTTGAAGCACCATCAGTATATAGAGTCCACTTATCTTTGGTTTCTTCAAGTTGTTGGACTTCCAAGTCTGCCTTTTCTTTAAGTTCACTGGTGAAATCAGCCACAAAGTCTGCTAATGCCTGGGATTTGATAGCAGTCCTAGGTTCATATGTTATATCATATTCACTTAGCTTTACTGCCCATTTTGCCATTCTACCTGACATTTCTGGTTTTCTCAAAACAGACTTAATAGGATAGTTAGTTTTAACACATATAGGGTGAGTTTCAAAATAATGTCTAAGTTTAGTAGATGCCATAATAAGGGCTAAAAGTAATTTCTCAAGATAAGAATACCTTGTTTCAGCATCCAAAAGACTTTTACTTACATAATATATGGGGTGTTGCTGACCTTCGAGATCCTTAGCCAAAACTGCAGTCATAGCATTATTTGATACATCAAGATATAGAGATAGAGATTCACCTTCCTCAGGTTTTACCAGTAGAGGAGCAGAAGAAAGATAAGCTTTTAAGGATGCTAAAGCTTCCTCATTCTTACTGGTCCACTCGAACTTCTTGTTTTTCTTCAAGATATCATAAAATTCTTTGCACTTTTCTGAGGATTTGGATATGAATATGTTGAGTGCTGCTATCCTGCCGGTCAGCCTTTGAACATCCTTAACTGATTCTGGGGATTTTAGATTCAGGATAGCTTGTATCTGTTCCGGACTCGCCTCTATCCCCCTTTTGGTGACCATGTATCCCAAGAATTTGCCAGCCTTCACTCCGAAATGGCATTTCGAAGGATTCAGCTTCATGTTGTATTTGTCGAGGATATCAAATGCTGTCTTGAGATCTTGAAGGTGATCTTCAGCTTTCTTGGACTTCACCACCATATCATCAATATAGACCTCCATTGTGTCCCCAGTTGCTCTTTGAACATCATGTTAACTAACCTCTGATAGGTTGCACCTGCATTTCTAAATCCAAAGGGCATAGCAATATAACAATAAATACCCGTGGGAGTCATGAAGGCCGTATCTTCTTGATCTGAGGGCTCCATCTGGATTTGCTGAAATCCTGAGGATGCGTCCATAAATGTCAGAATCTCATGACCAGCTGTAGCATCCACCATTGAATCAATGTGTGGTAGAGGGAATGGATCTTTAGGACAAGCCTTATTCAAGTCTGTGAAATCTACGCACACTCTCCATTTGCCATTCTTTTTTTGTACAAGCACCACATTTGCTAACCATCGGGGATATTGAACTTCCCTAATCATTTTTGCCTTCAAGAGTCTTTCTACTTCCTCTTGAATGATTATGTTTATTTCAGGTGCAAACTTTCTTCTCTTTTGATGGATCGGCCTGAAAGAGTTATCAATTCCAAGTTTATGTGTTATAATATCTTTGGAAATACCTGTCATATCTTTATGTTTCCATGCAAATGTTGATCAGCCTTGACTTGAGGAAATCGAGCAATTTTGACTCAATATCCTCAGGAATGCTAGTTCCTATCAGCACTTTGGCTTCAGGATCCTCGGGATAAAGAGGTACTTCTTTAATTTCTTTTTCCCTGGCCTCCATTACGCCTCGCGCTGGCTTCTGTAATTGCTACGCCTGCTGGGGTTTGGCAGTACACTTCATGGAAGAGGTGTAGCAATTCTTGGCGTCTTGTTGGTCACTCATGATTTTGATAACTCCCCACGGACTTGGGAGTTTTATACATTGGTGATAAGTGGAGGGAACTACTTTCATATCATGTATCCAGGGCCTGCCTAATATAATATTGCAACAAGATAAACAGTCAATAACACAAAATTTTTGCATTTTATTTACCCCTTCGACATATATTGGGAGCTTAATCTCCCCAATAGTGTTTTTAGTTTCTCCACTGAATCCAACCAATACTGAGGAACTAGGGACGATCTCATCCTTAGGAATATTCATCTGTTTCAGCACGTCTAATTAAATAATGTTGATAGAGCTTCCGCCATCTATGAGGATCCTGCGTACATAATGGTTAGCTACATATAAAGTTATTACCAAACTATCATGATAAGGATCCTGAACATCGGCTCTATCACTTTCATCGAAGGATACAATCCTCTCTTGAGTGAGAATAGATGTCTTTGTTGGCCTGTCAGCCACTTCTAATTTTCTTTGGTCAGCATTTCTCTTTGCAGCAGAATAAGAGGTTCCACAGATGTCAGATCCTCCGGATATAAACATGATTGTTCTTGCATCCATTGGTGGAGGAGTTGGCTTTTCAAGAATTTTCTCGGGATCTTGTTCTCTTCCCTTCTTCTTGCCAAGTAGCTCTTTCAAGTGGCCCTTGCTGAGAAGATAGCTGATCTCCCTTCTGAGTGTAATGCAATCATCAGTCAAGTTCCCAAAGACTTCATGGAAGGCACACCATTTTGATTTGTCTTTCCATGCTCCTGGTTTCTCCATCTTCCTTGGCCACCTGGCTTTCTCACCTAAATCCTGCATGGCACACATTAATCCACCAATGTCAACTATTAAAACAATATTAAGAGATTTTAGGATATTCTTCGTCATCTTCTTCATCTACTGCATTAATCCTGGGGTTATCAAGCTTGTGGTAAGGCTTTGCTTGAAAAGACTTTCCCGGGGATTCGAATTTCCTGTTCGTCTGATCATACTTCGGGATATCAACCTTAGAATTTTTCTTGTCGTCTTCTAGCCTGATAAACCTCAGAGCTCTGCTTCTTGCTTCATCTAATGACCTGCATGGAGTCATAACGATATCATCATAGAAAGAGGAGCCCTTCTCTAACCCCAACTTGAGAGCTTCCACTGCTGAAGCTGGGTTTAGATTCGGGATTTCCAGTGACTCCTTACTAAACCTGGTAATAAAATCTCTCAAGGATTCCCCAGGATTCTGGGTAACCCTATAAAGATCACCTGTCATTTTCTCAAAAGTTCTACTGCAAGAAAACTGGTTATTAAACATGTTAACTAAATGAGAAAAAGAATTAATAGTGTTAGGGGGAATACTCAGTAGCCATTTCATGGCTGCTCTGGTTAAGGTAGACCCAAACCCTTTGCAAAGACATGCTTCCTTGATTTCCATAGGGATTGGATTGATCTCCATACGTTCTCTGTATTGTGCGACGTGTTCCTCAGGATCTGTCGAGCCATCATACAGTTTCATATTTGGGGTTTGAAACCGTTTTGGGATCTGCATGTCGCTAATCAATGGCACGAACCGGGATATCTTGTGGCTATCAGTAGGAACTTCAGCTATGGGACGGATTACGCCATGGACGTTTGATATCATGTCCTTGAGTTTCTGTAACTCTCGGGCTAAACTTGAACTTATGCCTGCATCCTGCAAAAATCCCTGATTAGCATTAAAAGGGATTGTATTGAAAGTGTTACCCTGATTGATATTCTGATGAACGGTTTGGGTGTTGTAGCTGGCATTCCCGAACATAGTATTTCCAGGAGTGACAAATGGAGTGTTTGAGGTGTTAGCCTGCATCGGGATGAAGTCTCCCTGGTGCACCTCGGAGGACCCTGCAAATTGCTGAGTCTGAGCATATGGCTGCTGAGGATTGAAGAATCCTAATGGAGGTACTCCTGAGAATCCTGCCCGCTGTGGAAATCCTGAGGATACCACCTGTTGATAAGGACCTGAGGATCCTCCCTGCTGCGCCGATCCTAAAGATAACGCCTGTTGATAAGGACCTGAGGATCCTCCCTGCTGCGCCAATCCTGAGGATCCTGCATGTTAAAACGACCCAGCAATGGATGCATGCAAGTATCCTTGGGATCCGGATGAGTACAATCCCGTGGACCCTGAGTGCTGGAAAAGCGAGGATCCAGGGTTGTACGCCGTGGTTGACTCCGGACGCACCAATCCTGAGGATCCTGGAGGAGTGAAATCCAGAGATCTCGGGATTAATGGTGTGAATTCTTCCGCCGGCTTCTTGGCTTTCCTGATATCTTCTAGTTCCTTCACCAGCATCTGGTTGGTCTTGTTCTGGCGATCCATCTGTTCCTGTAATCGCTTATAAATAGACAAAAGTTCATTATTAGATACCATAACGGGATCCTGGGGGGATGGTCTCGATCCCGAAAATACTGGAGTAGCAGCTTTCTTCTGAATGTTGTCAGGTTTCTTTGGGATAATAGCAACAGAAGGAGGAGGAGGCATGGAAGGTTTCGCTGAGTATTTTGAGGCTGCGGCAGAAGATGAAACAATCTTGGGTTGTGAAGACATGTTGTGTATATTGAGAGTAGGGTTTCGTTTGAGAATGAATAATGATCAAAGCACCGTTTGCCCCACGGTGGGCGCCAAATTGTTTCGGTCAAAATTTAACAAACTAACTTTTGATCAAATTAGTGCGTGAGGCGGGGTGCTTAATAGTAAAAAGATTGAACATGAGGATATGATTACGAGGTAAAAAACCCTTGATTATGATAATCTTCGTTTCGGTCAAGAGTTTACAACGTAATCTTTAGTCGAATCTCTTCGGTTAAAGATTATGAGCTTAAATTTTGGTCGAATCACGCTTGATTATTATGATCTCCGGCACAAAAAACCCCCGGACGGTGAAAACTATCACCGTCGATATTATTAATGACAAAATTGGTGATTACAAAGGTTGGAGCTGATTAGTAATCGTGAGCTAAGTGATAAAATGAGTACTAGCAGCTAAACAAGTGAGTTGTGTGTGACCTATCGTTACTATCAGCTCGTATTTATAATAAGAAGATTACAACTGTTATCCCAAAAAATCCGGGATAAACCCTAGACTAAGTCTTCCACTTATCCCATGCCTCCCACGTTCAAATTGACGAAGCCTTATGAATAACCGTTGCAAACCCACGTTCTTAGGAGCACATTAAACATGTGATCTTATCTGCAAAGCAAAAATAAAGTATAGGACAATTGAATTAGTCAAATATCATCCTCGGAATATTAGCGTTGACAAGATAGCTCGGAATCCTTGAATCGTGTCAATCCTGAGGATAAAAAATCTGCTCCCAACATGAAGATTTGTCATGATGTTTTAATATTATGTTTTAATTATATTTTGAAAAGACAAGTTATGAATATTTGTAATGGATGGTTGGCAGTTATTATTATTCCGCGAAAGTTTTATTTATCTTTGATGATTAGAACTATGTTGATGAGTAAATCCAACGTCAGATGTGAGGCACCGGCAACGGGGCCTTACAAAATAGTTAGTAGTAAGGATTATAAATGGGAGAAAGAGAAAGAAATAATAAAAAAAGAATATAAAGATAGAAATGGAGATTAGGTTGGGGGATGTTTTTAAAAAATGACGGATAAATTTAAGAAATTGTGGTTTTTAGTTAAATTTTAAAGATGAAGATAGAGAACCCATTGTGAATGCTCTTAAAAGTTAAACCGAAGAACAACGATTCTTGAAGAAAAACACCATGAACACCATATGAACGAAATTGAAGATGGAGGCTGAATTTACACCATATGAACACCATATTTGTTTATCAATAATATAATAAGTAACCGTGCTTGTTTAGGTAACATAACAATCAAATAATGACAAATCGTACTTAAAAACTTAACAATTCGTTTTATTAATACATGAATGAACTTCGACATGTAGCAAGACCAAATGCTTTTCTTGTAGCTTAATTTTCGTTATTTGAGTCTAAAATGGGAAGATTTGGCATTAAAAAGAAATCAAAACGAGTTTTGCTGAACTGGAAATTGGTCGCGCTACGCAATCAACATAGGGCGACCTCGCCGGGCTACAAGACAGGTGGGTTGTCATTTGATTTTTCAATTTGTCATTTTTAGTCCCTGAACTTTTATAAAATGCATTTTTAGCTAAAGTAAGCAATTTTAAATGTTTCTAAGAGTTGTTTGACGAGTTTGAAAGTTATGAGAATATAAAATAAGTTATCCCAAGTTATATTCCATAAATTCAAGTTTTTATTAATACGAAAGGTACGAATGACATACCCGAATCAAGTTAAACATAAACATATACAAATACGAAAAATTCGAAATGTTACAGTTTTCCCTACTTTTGGAAATTTCGTCCTGAAATTAGATAACATTGAAACAAAAATAGTTTCAGAAATAATTAAACTTCAAGGAAAAACTTTTTAAATTTAAATTTAACATAACAAGGAACTTCGAATCGTCGATGCAACTTTCCAAATGAATATTCGATAAGGGCACTTATGTATAGGATGTACCAGCGGCGTATCCACCATTTCTTTATCATCATTAATTTGTACCATTACCCAAAACTACTTTCGGTTTTAGATTATGACACACAATTGTACGTACTAAGATTTCATGCCAGGATTTGGATAATTACGTATGCATCCATAATTACTTACATCGTCGGATGGTTCATGTAACATTCGTCAATTTTCGGACACGAAAACCCGACCCATTAAAATTTGTTTTTACTCTATTATTCGGACATTCATTTTTTTTTAATAAAATCAATAATTTATTATTTTACTTGACCATTAATTTCATGACCCGTCGTTTGCATTTATGTCATTTGTATTAATCGTCTAGTTCGTTAACATCTTTTAACATTTACAAAAGAACATTACTCTATTAGTTATGAGTAGTTTGTTTTTATTTGTAGTCCATTTTAAATCAATTTAACACATTAGGGGCCAATCTTGCCATTTTTGCAAAATTCCTATTTCTTTCTTCCTAGAGCATCGATGTAAACAACAAGCCACAATCCCTCTAGATTTCTTGATCCATAAATCATGCCGGAAGTCTTGGATTTGATATCACTAAATCGCTAAGTGAAGGAAACTCGTTAACCATAAACTATTTATTTAAATTAACAGCTGAATGATACTAATTATTCGTAATCTTAAACCGCGGCTTTATTTGATCTCGTCACCCTATAAATACTTGATAATAACACAATTAACGGGTACCACACTCTCCTTACATCATCTCGAAACAAAGCCCTATGTCAATTAACCTAAAGGAAGTCGTTAAAGATCATATTTTGTTCATATGTTTGGCCGAACCCTTACATCTCGTTCTCATTCAATCCGTCATCCTCTTTGGTAACTGTTATATGAATTTAGTTCGGTTTTGGATGCTAAACAACCCGGTTGTAAATTTTAATCGACAGAATTTGATAATCCTTCGATTTGGGGATTGTCCAGATTAGGGTTCTTAAGGATTTGGGGGTGATTTTGATGGACAATTATTTGTGTACGATTGTTGTGAATAAATAAAGTTAGATATTGACACTTATTAATATTTTAGTGTCTTTGAGCTATGATACAAATTATGTCGTGTCCCGGCATGTTCCACCTTAGGTTGGGGTGTGACAGTCCACGTAATTCGCCCCGTCATGTGTGTTACAAAACATTTGAAAATATAATTGGGAAATTTTAGATAGAAAGATCATATATATATATATAAGACTAGTTTGAGACCCGTGTATTACACAGACAATTAATGAAAAAAAATAATGTTTAATAATTAAGTAAAACACAATTAAAATAAACTTATCATGCATATTAAGAGACGGACGCTATATAGTAATGTTTAAAACAATTCTGATATTTATTCATTTATTTCCATTCTTCAAATTAGTATTTAATGTTATTAATTAACAAATAATAACTGGTAAGGATTTTTTTTAGATTTAGTTGGTTTTAAATTATGAGGATTAATATGACAATGACAAGTGACAAACTATTGTAGGCTTTTATTAGAGAGTATAGACATTTTAAAATAAACTGAACTCTATAGTTTAATTAATTAAAAGGGCTAATTCTTTGAAATAAACCTTTGATAAACATAAGTCTTTAAAATGTGATAGCAATAAAAATCCTTGTGATTAAAAATTTTGATTAATTACAAGAAAATTTATGAAGCGGATAAGTATAGGAAAACATGAATTTAGTTTGAGAGATAAGGTAAAATTTATTCGAGAGACATATGAGATATTAATAGATATAGAAGAAATTTTATCTAAAGATAAAGTTTGACAAGATTGATCTTAACTGAAATAATAAATAAATGATAAATAAATAAATAAGAACAATTAAAATTTTAAATGGTCCGTGATACTTAACTTTTAAACTCGGGGTTGAAATAAGGATTAAAAAAATGCAATATTTAATTATTATTGATCGGGAAATAGGATGTTTTGATCATTTTACTCTGTAAGGTCTATTTACTTGTGATGCAGTTAAACTTAAATAATAGGAAGAATATTAATTATACTAAATTTTAACTTTATTTAAGATATTTTAATAGTTTTGGAATAAGAAGGGAATGTGATGACCTAGAAAGTATTTCCTTGATATTTTAAAAGGGAATATAATAAATTGGGATTTGATATGGTGTGGTGGTGACGTAAGGCTATAAAAACATTAATAACTTGTAGTCCATATAAAGTAGTTTTCCTAGATATATGACACACTATTTCTCATTATCTTACGCCCCAGGTGTTGTTTTAGAAAAGCTGGGAAGCTTTAGGAGGGTTTTCTTTTGGGGCGGAACGGAGATAAAGATAAAATTAGTTGGGTTTCTTGGAATAAGGTCATTTCCCCGCAAAAGTATGGTGGAGTCGGGCCGGGGTTGTTGAAAGATGCAAATTTAGCCATGTTAGCTAAATTGTGGCGACGATTCAAGGCAGAAAAAAGAAGGTTATGGCGTCAAGTTGTCTGGTCCATCCACCATGTCAAGGTCATGGCAAGCGGTCCCCGCTAGGCTTTCGGCTTCGGGCCCTTGGCGGTATATTGTAAAAATTTCTGCTGAATTGTCATTGATGTGTATAGATCTCAACTCGAACATCAAATTTATGGTACGTAGTGGAGGCGAGACAACTTTTTGGTTGGATTTATGGATCGGAAACGAACCGTTTTATACCCGATTTCCAAGATTGTTCGAGTTAGAGGCAGAGAAGAATTGCATGGTAGAGGATCATTTATTCATGGAGTCCAATTTTATATGCGGTCAGTGGGGCTGTTCTCGGAATCAGAGATCTTTAGAGGAGGTGGGCGAATTCCGACAATTGCTTATGGTATGTTAAAATGTGGTGTTAGTGTTAGGAGAAGACAAACTTTGTTGGGATATAGATGAGTCGGGTTCGTTTTATGTTAAGAGTATTAAATGGTACCTTGCAAACGAGCATGGTGTTATGCTTGAGTTTGTTTTTTAAGAGGAATAGTTGGGTGCCCAAAAAGGTGAATTTGGTGGCTTTGAGAGCGGAGTTAGATCGTCTACCGACTCAGGTTGCGTTAGCGGCCCGAAACATTAATGTTTCCTCTCTTGATTGTGCCTTTTGTGGAGATCAAAATGAATCGGTGGAACATATTTTCGTGTTATGTGGCCTTGCCAAAGCGGTTTGGCAAGCCATCTCCGTTTGGTGTCGGGTCCCCGCGATATACGCATTTCGAGCCAGGGATCTTCTTGAGCTCTAGGATTTTTCCTCCATTCCAAGGAAGGCTAAAGCCGTTTATGCTATAATATTGGTTGCACTTTGGAGGTTGTGGGAGGTCCGAAATGAGGTAGTCCATGACGGGGCGGTCATTCGTGCGGCGAGCTTGGTGGGGGAAATTAAGGTGATAATTGTACGTAATATAGCGAAAATCACTTTTGTTACTTGGGAGGATTGGAAGAATTTTAGTTTTTAAAATGGATAATTGTATTTGGTGGAGGAAGATAGTAAATCTTGTATCTAATAATGTATTTGTTTGGCTAGCTTCAAGCTAATATTTCTTAATGATATTTTGTTGGTTTTAAAAAAAGAGAGAGAGAGAAAAACTAGATATATGAAATTGCAATTTTTTTTTAACGGCAAATTAGGATCACTCACAAACCACTGGAGTATCATCGTGTCACCAGCAGAACCACGCGATTATATCCATCTCCACTAGGCAATAATGCCTAACCACCAATTCAGGAGGAAACCCAATAAATCTTGGAAAAACCCCCTTGTGAGATTCGAACCCAAGACCTTATAGTCCCTAAGCCTTATCCCACCACCAAAATACCACTAGGCTATAAAGTCATGGACGAAATTGCAATAATATATTGGGATATTTTGATATTTTATATGTTGAGGCAAAATTACCTCATCACAAAAAAAAAACAAGGTGTATGAATGTATTGTATATACCTATAAAGAAACAAGAAAGCGGCCCTTAGAAGTCCGTTAAAACTAAGACTAAAGAAAACTAACTACATAGTACCCCTTTGACTCCTTCGCCCAGAAAGTCATTTTCCCCACTCTCTCTCTCTGCAACAAAATAACAATGGGATCGCTGTCACCGGCGATGACCTCCAACCGGCTGCTGCTTCCGTCCGACAGAATTCCATTCCGGAAACGTTTTCCAGTAGTTTTCAAGGGAAACCGTTGTGTATCAGCATCAGCATCTGCATCTGCTGACAAGAATCCAATGTCGGCCATTGATTTTAGCGATCCCGAGTGGAAGACGAGATATAAGCAAGACTTCGAGAAGCGGTTTAATATTCCTCATGTCACTGATTTCTTCCCCGACGCTGAATCCTACCCGTCCACTTTCTGTCTCCGAATGAGGTACTTCTGTTATTTTCTAATTCAACACATACGTCGTTTTACTTAATCTTGTAATCTTGGTGTTTAGATGGCATTGATTTGAATTTTGGTCTTTTGGGCTACAGGACTCCCGTGAGTGAGGATTTTGCACAAGGGTATCCGTCTGATGAGGAGTGGCATGGATACATTAATAATGATGATAGAGTGCTACTTAAGGTATATCATTATCAGCTGCAACTTTCTTTATTGATTGACTGTTTTGTATGTGATTTTATAATCATTATCGATCACCTACAACACTGTCAGTTTGATGGTTATTTTATTTGATAACTAGTAAGTCTCTACATCCACAGGTGTTTGGCTGTATGCATGTTAAAAATTTGAATATTTTTGGAACTGCTTTACTTGCTGTGCAGACGTCTTAGTGTTATCTTGAGTGCTTAGAAAGAAAATATGTTACATTAGATGCATTTGGGTTGTCATGAGTGATGATGCATTTCTAGTAGATGATGCCATTTGATATGCTGTTTTTTTTTTGTTATAGATGGTATTAGAGACACGACATAGTTCTTAAAATGTTTTCTGCTTTATTATTTTTTTTATGTATATGTATTTGCAGTATATGATCATTGATTATGCTTGACTTCATCATGTGTTGTTGTACATGAAACTTCTAACATTAATTATTAATGCTGCATCGCTGTAACTTTAATGTTGCTACTTGACTAGATTTTTATCAGTTAGACCTTCAATTATATTTTCCAGTTTTGTTTTTATCTACTTGATTAAGGATACTAAATTCACTATGATATACATAATAGTGTTACGACTGAAGATTCAACCAAAATGGTCATGCTAAAGAGAAGAAAAACTTGAATTATTAATAGGTTCCAGTTTCTAGTATAATAATCTCTTATTATACTTCCAAGTTACGTAACTACTCATACGATAGTAAGGTTGCGCACTATTAAAATATAAATATTCATTAATTCCTGTAATTATTTTGTATGCATATTACAGGTTATTCGGTTTTCCTCACCTAGATCGGCTGGTGCTGAGTGTATCGATCCTGATTGTACGTGGGTGGAACAATGGTAAGCACTAAATGTCTCAAGTTTCAGGCTAAATGGTTAGTTGAAAAGGCACTCACATGTCAACTATTTGAAAATAGTAAACTAAAAATAGTAAACTAAAAGTTGAGTTGTCATATATGATGCTCATATGTCAACTATTTGAAATTACTAACCAAATGGTCTGTGTGAATTTCTTTTAGGATTCACCGTGCTGGTCCCCGTGAAAAAATATTCTTTAAACCAGAAGATGTGAACGCTGCAATTGTAACTTGTGGCGGACTTTGTCCTGGCCTTAATGATGTCATTCGACAGGTGGTGTCTTAATTTCGTTTACTGTAATTTAATCAAAAAATACCATTTTTGATTATGGATTTTACTAACTTAACTACTTTTCTTATATTTGGAGTGGGTATAGATTGTCATAACACTTGAGATTTATGGTGTGAAAAAAATTGTGGGGATTCCGTTTGGATACCGAGGGTTCGGCAAAGAATTAGCTGAAATAACAGTGAGTTTCCTTTTATATATTTCTCACATTTCAGCAAAAAGTCAAGGGTGCTATGGTAATTTGACTCTTACCTTGGTCATTAGTTGACCAGGAAGGTGGTTCAAAATGTTCATCTTTCTGGTGGAAGCTTGTTAGGAGTTTCACGTGGCGGACCGAATGTGACTGAAATTGTTGACAGCATGCAGGTATGTACTTACCCTCACCTGTTTTATTTTATTTTAGCAGTCGGTTATTATTACTTTTTTACCCATACACACTATGTTGCAGGAAAGAGGAATCACCATGCTTTTTGTGCTGGGCGGAAATGGAACACATGCTGGTGCCAATGCAATACATAATGAGGTTGTAATGTTGCTCCATATATTTTGTCCTTTGTTCTACCAATAACTGTTGGGATCTGGTATATGTTTGTGAATCGCAAGTGATTGAAGAATTAATTCAACACAAATTTGCAGCGGAATTAGCAATAATAATCACAAACATGATAGAATTCAACTTAGAATGATATTGATTGTATTCAACTTGCTGAATTCAAATTAAAATGACCCCCTCAACCGAGTAACTCTGTTCTCTCTCTCATTTACACACACTTATGCTTAGACTAGTTATAGATAATGAGCGTTGAAGTGCATAATATACACAGAGAGAGAAAATGGTAGTGACATCAGTCAACGTTACATGGTAGGGACGTCTAACGTACCAACATACTTTGTGAAAGCGACATCATTAATTGTATTAAAAAAAATAAAAAATTGGATTTTAATAATCTCAACATTGAAATTAGCTGTCACTGGTCCCAACTTTCACACTATTTGTCTTCATTGGACCTTTGTTAAAAGAAATTTAATGACATTAAGTTTTTTCCAAACTTCAAATTCATGTTTTAGGGCTTTTGATCGGAATGAGAATACGAATCGATTGATGTAAAACTTAACTTGAAAGGGAGTTTCAAACAACTTGATTTTTGTTAATTAAAAGTTTAAACAACCAGAATTGAAGCATCCTTCAGTCGTTTGGACCACCGTTTGGAGGTTAGTTTTACATCAATCGACTAGCATTCTCATTCCGATCAAAAGCCCTAAAATATCATTTTGAAATTTGAAAAAACTTAGCGTCGTTAAGTTTTTCTTAACGGAGGTCCAATGAAGACAAATAGTTTGAAAGTTGGGACCAGTGAACAGCTATTTTCAAAGTTGAGATTATTATCGGCCAACTGCATTAAGTTGGGATTATTAAATTCCAATTTGCTTAAAAATAACTGATAATTTATCATCAATCTTCATTCCAGGAAGTACTAATCTTAATCAGTTGTATGCACTTGGAAAATCATCAATTCTTATTCTCTCTCAACGCTAACTCATTTCTAAAACATATGCCAATCTTTTATTTTTTTTTTAATTGTGGTTAGTGCCGAAAACGAGGGTTAAAGGTTGCTGTGGTTGGTGTTCCCAAAACTATAGATAATGATATTCTGCTGATGGATAAAACATTTGGTTTTGATACCGCTGTTGAGGAAGCACAACGAGCCATAAATTCTGCATACATTGAAGTAAGTACTTTTCATTATCCTCTGTTATTCAAAATAATTTCTTATCTATATAAAGATATATGATTGGTTTGTTTTTGTCAGGCGCATAGTGCTTATCGTGGCGTTGGAGTTGTAAAACTGATGGGGCGTAGTAGTGGTTTTATAGCTATGCAAGCAGCACTCGCTAGTGGACAGATTGATATATGTTTGATTCCCGAGGTATGTTTTTGATGATGCATGTGTCATCATGACATCATCAATTCATCATCATCATTATCGTTTCGTTTTTGACACGATCGTTTTCATGATATTGAAGGTACCGTTTGAGTTGCACGGGCCCCACGGTGTTCTAAAACATCTCAAGTATCTGCTTGAGACAAAGGGATCAGCTGTCATCTGTGTAGCAGAAGGAGCTGGTCAGGTTAGTTTTTATTTTGTAGTCTTTATTAATTTATAAATCACGTGCATATTAATAATAGGTGACGTTAGTTTTCCTTGTCTGTTAAAAGAATTTCGTGGAGAAAACAAATGCGAAGGACGCATCTGGGAACGTGGTATACGGAGATATTGGTGTTCATATTCAACAAGAGGTTAGTCAATCATAAATTCTCTGAATATTAACATATCTGATTTATAATAATTAGGATTAGTTTCATATATACGCTTACAGACATGAAAAATTTCATATATACCCAACCAAAAATAAAAATATCATATTTACCCAGCTTAAATGAATTTTTACTTAATAACCATTCTACCCCTTTCCATTATATTTTTTTAAACCCTATTTTCTATTTGGATTTTGATTGACATCGATGATAAGCAAGTGAACCGAACTGTGTCTCTATTTATTTGTTCTCTCGACAGTAGATAATCGAAATATCGAATCTGTATGTTCGAATCAGATAATTGAACCTTGTATAATCGCATTATACACCAGGTATAAAAGCATGATAATTAAACAAAAAGCAATCTACTATAATGAGAAAATTACTATTCAAAAACGGAATATATTAAATTTTAATAGTGTAGAAAAATAAGGGTAAAACTGTTATTCGCTAAAATTGGGTATATTGATATATAACTACAATTGTAAGGGCGTATGTAATATTTTTAGTTTGCATGGGTATATATTATATATTCCAAGTTTTTAGGGGGTATATGAAATGGCCCCTAATTATTATTCTGTAATTATTATACTAAATGAAACATGTTTCAGATTAAAAAATATTTTAAGGAGATTGGTGATCCCGCTGATGTGAAATACATTGATCCTACATACATGATCCGTGCGTGTCGAGCAAACGCATCGGATGGAATCTTATGCACCGTGCTGGGTCAAAACGCGGTCCATGGCGCGTTTGGTGGATATAGCGGGATCACGGTCGGCATATGCAACACACACTACGTTTATCTTCCTATTCCTGAAGTTATTTCGTATCCGAGGACGGTTGACCCGAACAGCCGGATGTGGCATCGTTGTTTGACTTCAACCGGACAGCCTGATTTCATCTAAAACCGATAACCGATTTTGTTCGTATCTTTATGTTATTACTTGCACACAAAGAGAGCATTTTGAAAAATAAAACACAAGTTTCGATCTGTGAACACGATACTTATAAAAACATTGTTTAGAAAAAAAAATAAGGATTTTTATTTAGTATTTACAGTTGGGTAGTTGGTCTTGTGAAGGATATTATGGAGATGGAGGCTCCTCCTTCACTGATTCTGTATTCTAATATCTACAGTGAACCTTGTTGGATAAAGTATTTTTAGTTTTTAGTCTTTTTTTTTTCAATCCGTTTTAACATTATATTCTATAACCAAATGTCCTTGTGGTAAGTAGTCGATGTGAAGTGATGTATAAGTATTCAGCCTGTTTTAGTTAAGGGGGGCGGGACACCACTACGGTACCCCTTCCGGGTATTAGTGTGACCACAAGAACATTGCCGCCACCTTCGCTGGTAGGTTTGATGGGCTGGAGTCAACGAAGCAGGAAATCTTGCTTGTGTGTGTGTTTTAGACGGAAAACGAGTCAGAGCTTCGGTTATCTCGGGACACCGACCCGATTTGAATATCAGGCTGTTCACCACCGTGGGATGCGGGTTTTGATGGGTTCAATTTGAATAGATGATTTGTACACCGATGATTGGGTGTTGGGAGGGTCCTAGCGGATTGCGCCTTGTCCACCTTTATATACGGGGAGAAAACACGATAAACATTAAGTATATGATTATCTTATTTAATTATAAGATAAATACATTATTTACTCAATCGTTACAAATACTGTGGATCTAATTGTATGAATCTAATCTAACTATATAATTAAAGCAAGATGATTTTTCACATGATGTCATTCTATGGCCTTAGCATAGGATGCCATGTAGATGTCATGTGAGCAGTTTCTTAGTTTATCAAGTCAATCACTTATGTTATATTTGGAAATCCTAATAAATAAGTTATATAAATATTCTGGATGAAAGAATATTCGTTAAATATCTTATTAGTATGCTATAAATTAACCTTTGAATATATATAAATATAATGATATCCAACTTTAAAATATTTAGAGATCCATTAAAATTTGATGATACTAAATCAACTCCAAAATCTCAAATTCATAGCAATTTGATTTTTTATTAAACTGATCATGATGTGTTAGTTGAGGATGTTGAACCACATGTGATTCAAAAAAAAAAAATAATAATAATAAAGACATTCCACATCAAAATCATATTCTTTGTGAATCACATGACTTTGAGACAAATGGAAATGGTTCAAAATTTTCTTGTGTGAATTGAAAATCATCTAAAAAGAAGGTGATTTCAGACGAGAATTTAATGAATTTATAAATTCTATGAGAAGTGATAAAGAAAAAATGGGTAGGTTTTATAAACTCAAAGGGGTAAATCAAGTGTTTGATGATATAGTTGTTCCTTTGAGTTTAGTCAAATATGAACTAGTTGAAAATGTGTTTAATGATGAGACATCAAGCTTGACTAAACTTGAAAAAGCTTTTGAATAATCAAAACTGGTAAACAAGTCTCAAATGAAAGATAACTCAAATTTGTTTAAACCCATTAAATTTGTGAAATCATCTAGATTGAATTCACTTAAAGATTTTCTAAGTGTGTTAATCTTGATTTTTCAAAAATAAATGCAAACAAAATGGGTAATGCTGATGTTAAGGTTGTGACTTTTTAACCTGAGGATTCACACGTTACTGTTGATTCACCACAAGTGTTTGAGGACATGAGAATTTGTTTCTTATGTGGTGAACGAGATCATGTTGCTAAAAATATGAATATAGGGTTAAACTGAATGCAAAATCTCTATTCAAGGAACAAGTTCTTGTGATTAAGAATATCTTAAAAAGGCAACATCCACAAGTCAAGATGATGATACTCAAATCATGATTAGTGAAGATAATTCTATGAAGGTTGTGAGGGTTAATTTTCAGTTAGTAAGTGATAAAAAGGTTGAGCTTGTTAAACCTCTTTGTAAGAATGTTGATACTAGTGTGATTCGTGATTGAATATTTTAAAAGAAAGTCAAAGGTAACCTTGACTTATAGTCATCTTCATCAATTACACCAGCAAAACTTGAAATAGAAATCAAGTGAGATCAAGGTTCCTATTGATGTTATTCCAACATGAAAACCTAAAATTGATTTATGCCGAGAGGAAACAATGGTTAAGCCCAAGACTGAGGCGTGGGCTGCATTTTTGATCTAGTCATTTACTTGCTTGAGCAAAGTTCATCCAAGACTATTTCATAAGACAACTGAATTATGGATAGTGGGTGTTCTCGACATATAACGGCAACTTGGATCTCCTTTCTAATGTAAAACATATTCAAGGGGGATATATTGTCTTTACAGGTAATCAAGGCGGTTTGATTACAAAAGTGGGTGAATTCTCGAATGAGAGAATTATATTCGAGAATGTTAATTATTGTGACAAAGTTGATCATAATATGTTGAGTATTTCATAGATTTGTGATAAGAAATGTGTAATTCTTTAACCGGGATTTGTTATTCCCTAAGACATGGTTGTCATGCGATCACCTTGATCAAATGATATTTATTTGCATGACATGTCAAAGACGAATACTTCATCATCGACATCAACATGTTTTATCTCAAAATCAACTGTGAAAGACACGATCCTTTGGCACAAATGTTTTATCTCTAAAAATCACGTTCACCACTCGAAAACGAACCACATTGCTTGGGGAGCATGTCTTATAGTGATGATTATTTTCTAAATAACAGGTATAAAATACTTAAATCGTGATTTTCTGGTAGACTTGCATGTTTAGGTTTAGGCGGACAACAATATCTTTGATTGTCTTAGCTATTTCTTCACAAAAATCGAAATTTGTAATGCAAATATTTTGATCTGCTGATTCTAAGGTTTAAGTCAAGTTGGGGTGACATGGTAAAAATCAAAATAAGCCTGAATCGAGATTAAAGGCTAATAGTTTCTGATATTTTGTGCCGTTATTGAAACTTAAAAAGTATCACAGAATTTTTTGTTAACTTTGTTATAAGGCTTAAGTGGACAACAATACCAATGACTGACTTAACACTAGTCACAATAAAACCAAAACATAAAACTGCGATTGACGGACTTCTTGATAAATATAATTCTTTGCTCGAACTCACAAAAATATGTACTGCTTTTGTAGTTAAATTTTAGTTTATTTTGAATGTTTGTAATTTTCAAAAGAATTTTTGGTGTGTTTGACATAAACTTAGAAAACTCCAAAAAGACTTATTTTTTTTTCTTTATTTTCGATTACTAAGCTTTGCGATTTGAAAATTTTAAAAGGCAAGATTTACCCACGATTTGAAGTTAAAAGTTTTTAGCTAATTACTTTAAGGTAATTTTTAAAATGTATTCATTGTATAAAATGGACATCAAAGTTTGTTTTGATGGTTAATTTAAAGGGTTTGGAATGGTAAAAACCATTCATTTGTTAATGTTCATTCGTTACTACAGTGTAACAAATTAAAGGCCATTTGTTGTTGGTACATGTTTCTGTGTCTCGGTCTTTGCTTAACATGTTTTAGTGATTAATATAAAGTATAGGGGTATTTTGGTAAATGTAATCCACATTCTCTATAATGTAAGGACTCATTCTTTTGAGTAGTTACTAACGAATGAGTTCTCCGTGTTTATTCGTGTTCATTAGTTAGTGATATTAACGAATGCAACTAACGAATGTGCTGATTCGTTATAGTAGTGTATAGGAATATAACGTTTGATAGCGAATGACTCTCATTCTTTATGGCTTGTATAATGAATGAGGTCATCTCCAATATATATATATCCCCGTAACTTATCGATTAATTAACATTTCTTATTACTCTCAATTGAGTGTCATTACTATGTCCAATTACTATTTCACACACACAACACACCTAGTTAACGTATTCTAATCGTAAATCATATCAATAGACTAGATCCGTGATAGCAATCGATCACACATGGTTTCTCAAGTGATATCCGAGCCTATGTGTGATTGAATTACGATTAGGATTGATATTAGCATCAATTGAAGTACAAATTGATTGCTAATTATATCGAAATCGAGTTTTTGAACTGTTCGGACCTAAGCTCAATCAATTAACCAGTGTAATCATTATATTTGGACTCGGATTGATGTTAGGATTGATAACGATGATGTCTGTATCATCTGCGATCAATTAATCGTATTAATTCAGTATAAAATGTTCGATTGAGCTTGAGAGGGAATGTGATGACATTGAAAAAGAAAATGTGGCTTTCATGGCTAAAATTGAAGGTGAAGCTGAATCCTCTTCATCTCAGGTACATTCAAATATCTCAAAACTTGAATTACTTGAAATGAATGAATCATTGAGAATGACAGTTGGAAAGCTGCAAAGTGAATGTTTAAAGAAACAGAGTATGATTAATGTTTATGAAATAAGTGATTTGACTTATGAGGAAATGAATAAGAGTTTGGAACAGGATTGTATGGATAGGTACATGATTCAATCCAGATATGTCACTGAAATAGAAGAGTTAAAGAAAATGTATTTGGATGAAAAGTTGAAGAATACTGAACTTAAATTTGAAAATGATTTTCTGAAAAATTTAGTTTCAACTGGAAATATTTATGGGAAGTTGAACAAGATCAAAGAGGAAGATAAATACAAGGTTATTCCTCCACCTTTTAATATTAATTATTCATTGAAGGTTGATAAAGAAAAGAGGAAAGCATACCCTGATCAGTTTAGAGATGTGTTTAAGGAAAATGAAGATTTCATTGAAAACTGTAAGTTAGTGGAAGTTAATGACATGGGAGAGTTTGTGATGAAAGAAGAATTGAATGATAAGAAGTGTGCTGAAACTTCTGTTGGTGTGCAAGTGTTTGAAGATGATTTTGATGATGACTGTTTGAATAGAGATGACTTGAGTGATTCAAGTGACAAAAACCCAAACAATGAAAGCATAAAGAAAGAGAAAAATGGCAAAAAGGAACCAAAGAACAATATCCCTTTGTTTCCAAAGGTAACTACCAAGATGAGAAGGCATCATGAGCAGATGAGAAGGGAACACCAACATTTTGACATTTGTGGTGGTTCAAAATCAAAGAAATCCAATGAAAGAACAACTTATAAAGTCTCACAAAGAAGAGAAAGTGTCAACAACAGCAAGAAATCAGAAGAAAACAAGAAGAATGATGATCATTTCATTCCTATTTACCCTGTTTTCTCAAACGGAGAGTTATTTGATATTGGGAAAGTGGAAAGTATGGAAGATTATATCAGAAGACAATCAAGACACAAAGATGAGAAACATGACACTCCTATCAGAATGGAGGAAATCAAGTTTGACGAAAGTGTTGTGTCAAGAGAAGTGACCAAAATTGAACAATTTGTGCCCTTTAACATAAACTTCAATGGTTTGATTGCTCATCAGAAAACCATTGGTGTTGTTCCACTCAGACCAAGTGAAAGATACAAGATGGGAAATTCAAGTGAAGAATTCAAAGGTCAAGTGTGGTGTAAAATATGTGATATCTATGGTCATCACACTGAGTCCTGCCAGAAGAAGGTCATTCCTGAACCTTTTCATGTTCCTGATGCAATTAAGTATGGACAAGATTTTGGTATTTATAAGAAAAGGTACAATGATTATCTGAACAAGGGTATAGGAATGGTTGATGAACCAGAAACTGGTGGCACGCAAGGAAGTTAAATAGTAAGATTATTCAAAAGAAAGAGAAGGGTAAGATTTTGAATGAAAAAGAAAAGAAGGTGGCTCAAATGGTGAAACAACCTATCAGATTTAAATCCGATAAGGCTGTTAAAACTTTGAAATCTGTTGACCATGGAAAGTCAACTGTATGTGAAGAGAATGTTGAAAGCGGAGTTTTCAAGAGAAAGAAATCAAGAGAATTGAATGGTGATGAGAAATTTCTGTTAAAGCATGGCTTTGAGCCACAAGGATTTCAGTGGAAACCCAAAAGTGAAGCACTAGCAACAAATGTGAAGAGAGAGTTTGACATTGAGGAATGCAAGAGCATAGTTCCATATGTGGGAACATTATATGAAACTGACTATGACACAGATGATTCTGCTGAATCATGTGAAATTTTTTATGAGGACCTCAAACCCAATGCAACATTTGTTCATATCACTGATGATTTACAAGCTAATCTAGCTTGTACTTCATCAATTAACTGATCATTTTTCTTTGATTTGTGCATGAACAGTCCACACCAACCAATGATGTATGGTATATGGAACATGACATGTGACAAGAGGTCACTAGTGAATTATGAGGAAAAGTTTGAAGGACCTGTTGTATTTGGGAGTGATTGGAATGGAGGGAAGATTGTGGTGAAAGACATTCTAACCAATGGCAAAGTGTCATTTGATAATGTGTTTTATGTGGAAGGATTATAATATAACCTTTTGAGCATCTCAAAAATGTGCGATAAAGGTTATAAGGTTGGTTTTGATGATTCCCACTGTTTCATTCTCAAACCTGAATTTGTAATCGCACCTGATATGATTATGATGATGGCTCCAAAAATTGGAAATTTGTATGAACTGAGAATAAAAGATGCCATCTCTAGGGGTGGAACTTGTTTTGTATCAAAGTCCACTGAAAATGAAACAAAATTGTGGCACATAAAGCTTTGTCATATGTTAAAGAACATGAACAAACTTGTTAAAGTTGAACATGTAATTGGTTTACCAACAAGGGAGTTCAAGCTAGATGACAAGTGCATTTCTTGTCAAAAGGGAAAGCATCACAAATCATCACCAAAGCAAAACTTGTAAACTGAATTGAACAAGTATTGGAAATGCTTCACATGGATCTTTTTGGTCCTGTAAATGTTCCTAGTATAGGGAAGAAAAGATATTGCTTGGTGATGATTGATGATTTTTCAAGATATATTGGGTTTATTTTCTGAATTCCAAGGATTAAGCTGCTAAGTTAATTAAAGGATATGTGACAAGGATTGAGACCCAACTGGATGTAAGGGTGAATGTCATGAGAAGTGACAATGGTACTGAGTTCAAGAATGGGGTGATGGCTGAATTCTATCTTGCAAAAGGAATTCTTCAAAAATTCAGTGCACAAAGAACTCCTGAACAAAATGGGGTTGCAGAAAGAAGAAACAGAACACTCATTAAAGCTGTAAGAACCATGTTAGCATATGCTTATTTTCTTGTCACATTTTAGGCAGAGACTATCAATACTGCTTGTTATGTTCAGAACAGGGTACCTCTCAACAAAAGTCATAATAAAACTCCATATGAGATTTTGTTTAAGAGAAAACCCTACATCAAGTTTCTCAAGCCAGTTGGATGCAAGTGCTCACTGTTGAATACCAAAGACTACTAGAACAAGTTTCAATCAGAATCTTTATATTGTTTCTTTGTTGGATACTCTGCATACTCAAAAGCCTATAGCGTATATGTTAAGATCATTTGAGTGTGATTGAATCTTCTGATGTTATTTTCAGTGAAAACCAGTTTAACACATTGAATAGAGCATCCTGGCTGTTTGATCTTGAGAAGCTAATCAAGTCCTTCAAGATTTATTCTGAAGACTTTGATGAAGCTTTGTATAGAACAGGTGTCCATGAAGAAATCTCGGAAAAGAAGGTTGATTTGGGAAAATTGTGGTCCAAGGTTGCAGACAGAAATGCTGAATACTCTTTTGCTAAGACTACTTCTGAAATTGAATCAGAGAATGAACAAATTGACAATCTTGAGCAACCACCTGTTCAAGATAGTCATGTCATAGAAAATGTGCAAAATGACAATCAAAATGAACAAGAGCAAGTTGTCAACAATGAAGAGCAAACTGATGATCAAGGTAATCAAGATCAAGCTGAAAGACAACCAGATTTTGAATCTTTGTTTCAAAGTTTGAATATTGGAAATGACAATGCTTCAACATCACAACAAAATGATGAAGAAGTTGCAGAAATGAACAATGAAACATCTGATTTGGTCATTGAGGAACCAGATATCAATGATACAAATCTTGAATCACATATCACTTTAGATCAAGTTGTGCAAACTTCCTATGTTGAAAGAAATCATCCACCTGAAAACATCATTGGATATATTCATGAAAGAGTTACCATAAGTGCATTTAAATCTGCAAACATCTGTTTGTACTCCTGCTTCCTATCCCAAATTAAACCCAAGAACATTGTTCAAGCTCTAAAGGACAATAGTTGGGTGGAAGTAATGCAAGAGGAGTTGACTCAATTCAAAAATCCGCAAGTGTGGGAATTTGTAGATAAGCCAAGAAATAAGTATGCTACTGGAACAAAATGGGTTTTCAGAAACAGAAGGGATGAGAGATGAATTGTAATGAAAAATAAAGCAAGACTAGTTGCACTAGGATGCTTGCAAGAAGAAAGAATTGACTTTGAGGAAGTTTTTGCACCCGTGGCAAGGCTAGAAGCAATCAAAATCTTATTAGCTTATGCTGCTTCAAATAACATAAGAGTTTTCCAATTGGATATTAAATCTGCTTTCTTGAATGAAAAATTTGAAGAGGAGGTGATGTTACTCAACCTCCAGGTTTTGAGGATCCTGAGTTTCCAAATAGAGTCTATAAGTTGAACAAAGCTCTATATCGATTACATCAAGCTCCATGAGCTTGGTATGATGAGTTATTAAATCACCTGATTGTTAATGGCTTTCAAAGGGAAGAAATTGACAAAACCATCTTCTACAAGAAAAGAGGAAGATATTTACTCCTGCTTCAAGTGTATGTTGATGATATAATCTTTGGGTCTACAAATGAACAGATGTGTTTGGCGTTGAGGAAGTTATAAAGTCAAAATATTGCATGAGCTCTATGGGAGAAATGAATTTCTTTATTTGATTGCAAGTTCAAAAGAAGGATGGAATTTTCATTTTTCAATCAAAGTATGTGCAAGACATCTTGAACAAGTTCAAATGTCAAGATTCGAAGACTGCTTCTACTCCAATGGACACACATGAGAAAATGATAGCTGATGAAAAGGGGGAGCCTGTTGATGAACATGAGTACAGAGCAAGGATTTAATCACTAATGTACCTAACTACTTCAAGGCCAGACATTATGTTTGCTGTTTGTGTGTGTGCAAGATTCCAATCAAGTCCAAAAGTGTCTCACATGACTGCTGTCAAGAGGATTTTTAGATATTTGAAAGGAAGACCTGATTTAGGAATATGGTACCCAAAGAACCATGTCTTTGATCTAATTGCCTACACTGACAATGACTATGATGGCTGCAACATGAGTAGGAAGTCTACATCTGGTGGATGTCAATTTCTGGGAGACAGGTTAGTGTCATGGCAATGCAAGAAGCAAACTACTGTGTCAATCTCAACTGCTGAAGCTGAGTACATTGCTGCATTTTCCTGCTGTGCACAAGTCAATTTCCGGACTATGGTTTGAATTACTTGAACACTCCTATCTTTATTGACAATACTGCTGCTTTGTTCATAGTTAAGAACCCAGTCCAACACTCCAAGATCAAGAACATTAAAATCAGACATCATTTCATTAGAGACTAATGAAAAAGGTCTAATTGAAATGAAAAGAGTTGACACTAGTGTCAACTTGACTGATTTGTTCACTAAGATACTAGATATAACTAGATTTCACTTTCTTTTGAAAGCCTTAGGAATGATCAACTCTGATGAGGTCTGATTGATGATGTGTGCTTCCTGTGCTAACTGACTATCTTTAGAAAGGTCTTGATGAGTAGGTTTTACTTTATGTGTGATTATGTGTCCATGATTAAAAGATATGTGCTTTAATTGAACATTTGTGTGACTTAGGTGTCTATGATGCTAAGGTTTTGAATTCAGTGAATGTGTGTGTGATATCAAGATAAGTGTGTCTGAATGTGTTTTGAAATGATAAATCTGTGTACTTTTCTGATAATACTGAATATGTGGATAATCTGATGTGATGATGTGTTTAGACAGAATAAGGTTTGCAATCAGTCTTGAATGTACATTATGTAAAATCTTCTTGTGTTAATTCATGTCATTCATGCTATGATTGTTCTTGAATATGTAACCTCCTGCTTGGGTCAAAGTATGCCTTTGTGTTAAAATTGCATGCTCAAATGAATAGTTTTTCAAGAAAATTTTTCACAAAACATTTTTGACAAAAGAGCAAGTTAATGGTGTTGAGATATGATAAGATTATTCAGTCAAAGCTTTGTAGAAGTTTAAAAGGTTATCAATGAAAATTGATCCAACCTATGGGAAATGATAGTAGATTGATTATATTTGCCAATCATATGGATTTAATAGGCTAAAAAGACTATTAGTGTAGTCATTAATATGTATGGTTGCTTTCCATGATGTGTAAAAACTGATGTGATATAAACATAATGAAAATGCTAAGCTTAATGTGGAGATACATTGTTAAATATGCATGTTTCAAGATAAATCTCTCCGAATGATAGGAAGAAAAGTGATTACCCAGTTATAAACGAGCCTGTTGGTATTTGGTCACCAAAAATGAAACATCTTATACATATTACAAAGAACAAATGCGAGCAAAATTTTATTCTTAACCAAAAGTTGAAATGTTCACAAATTTTGAAAGAAATTGCAAACATGAGGGTTAACTACAGAGGTGGGGCATCACTATAAGTCCTAAACACATTGAATAGATGGCTAGTAAGTCCGTATTGCGTGGAATGTAAGTCTAACGTTCAAAAATTTTTGGATTCTTTATTGATTCCCAGCCAGGTTGCCTATTTGATAAATTATACTTGATTATTTGCCTTGTGATTTGTTTCTCAAGCAATCTTGTATATTCAAGTAAGCTTCCTTCATCTTATCCACTTAGTTTTATTTTTAATTACTTTAAAATATCTAAACAAACTCTGGGACGAGCAAGCTTTGAAAATAAACTTTACCAAGCAAGCTTTGTAAATAAACTTATTGAGCAAGCTTCATGCTAGAACATTTAAAAATTATATCTTTGGCACTTTTCATAAACAAAACGATAAAATGCATTTAATACCCACTTTCAAAAATGCACAGCTCACACTATATAAGAGGGACATAGAAAAATTTTCCATTTCACATTTCTCCCTCTTTCCACTATTGCATTATTGCCAGTTCGTTCATTCCCAGAATTTTAATCATTTATTCATAATCCTAACCTAAAATTGTCAGCCAACTAATTCCGACTCGGTAAGCTTCAATTGATAGTTTTCCAACACTCATTGTACAGATTTAGGGCTTTAATTTCTTCATCACTAACATCTCTGTTTTCTGTGTAGGGTATCAATTTTTCGAGTAACAGGTTCGTAAAGAATATCTTTTATTTCTTCTTCAAATTATAACTGATTACATGTCAAAGTTGTGAACTTTATGACTAATCTTCACTTTGATTGTGTTTTTGTTTGTGTTTGTCCTGATATGGAGTACCCATTTGAGAAGAAACATAATATGTGTGCGCTACTCCAGGTCACGATGATAACATACGGGTTGAACTAATGATACGATGGATGCATCGGTCAAATATGCGATTCTCACTAACAGAGAGCCCGGTTATCTACATAAATCATCAACTATATTTTTGGAAATCTGCTGAACTTATAGATGATGAACGCGGTAGGCGGATTGAGGCTACCGTAGCGAGGCAGGATGTGATTGAAGTAGCAGTTAACATACACATATTTTCTTATCGCTTACTGGGCATTTAAAGACCACATATTTGCAGCAAAGGTGCAAGATATCACTCAACCGGGGGAGATTATATGATGTTATGATATTTGTAAGTGCAAGAATAAACAACAAAAAAGAAAAGAACATTACACAAAACCAATCAAGTGTAAAATTTGAGCCTAATGAAGATAAGATCATTTTACCTTGAAATCATAGTAAACACTCCAAGATAACACACCTCCCGGACTGTAAAAAAATGGGCTGCTCCAATTCTATTTTATTAGGTGTTGTTTGTTTTTTTATAGGTAAAATGTCTGCAGTCTGCGGACCACATCTGCAGACATCTGTAGCATAAGAGGTTGACCAAACCTCTGCACTCTGCAAAAAGAAGACTGTTTGTTTTTTAATGTCTGCAGACTACTAAAACATTCAATATAAGCTTCTATACCAAAAACACAAATTATTCAGCAACAATTAAAAATATAAATCCAAATTTTATATCTCTGAACTAGCAAATTATAAAACTTACATATACAATTTTCCACATGAATGTTTTTTCCTCCAAAAGTTTCTTCAATTGTTTTCGAAAATAGATAGTTCATATACAAACGAATGAAACGAGACAAAACTCGAGCTTAAAACAACTCACAAGCCGATGACATAAACCTAAACTTTCTATAAACCTTTTTCAACAAAAACTTTCTATAGACTTTTTATAATCCTTAACTTTCTACAAACTTTTTTCAACTAAAAACTAATAATACTTGAACAATTATGCAAAATTATAATTGAACAAAAAAGAAAAAAACCTAATCAATTAACAACTCAATTGAACAAATCAATTAACAAGAATTCAATTAACAAAAACTTAATAACTTAATTGATATCTGATGGAAATAATGAGTTTAGAAGAGGTTGGAAGACTATGGTCCAAGTCTGCACCAAGAAGAGGGCGCGCAGACGTTTTTTAATGAAACGTCTTCGAAAAAACAAACAGTCTGCAGAGGGCAATGTCTGCGCGTGGTCTGCGCACTGCAGACAAAAGAGGCCATGAAGATCTTTTGTAAAAAAACAAACACCACCTTAGTCTTTTTCGAGAAATATACAAGAGAAAATGTAACTTTGTCGTATCGTATTGCAATTTTTGATCAAATATTTTAACCACAAGTGCTCCACACCATGTATTAACATTCAAGAAACAAATGAATATTACATTACCAACAACTTATAGTTGGACAACTTGGTATGATGTGCAATAGTTTGCTCTGTGTTATCAATCAACGTTTTTTTTTTTGTATAAATTTACTTCAACTTACTAACTAAACTATTTTTAACAGAACACATGGCTCTCTACAAATGGGAGTAACATGCAAAACAAATAATATATCTATATGGTTTGCGTACTTATAAATAGCATTATAGGTTATGACTTGAGAGTTCAGATTAGATCAAGCAAAACAATTATAAGATTAAATAGTTGTCATCCTTTGTGTATATTCTTGAACTCAACAACCCTTATCAAGTTCGTTTTTCCATGAATTACATGTCAAAACATATTTTCAACCAGTTCTAAACATATCAAAAATAATTAGTACACCAACTTTGATTATCATATACATATTACTTTAAAATTAATATAAATCTAATAAATTTGAGATAGTAAACGGGGTTCACAAATTAAAAAAAGGCACCATGAGTGATTTTTGACATGTTTCATTCATTTCTAATTAAACTATATTGTACCTATTGGAAATAAAATATAGCCCAAATTGACCTATCCATAACAGATAAAAAATTGTCACTTTTAATTAGATAAACATATGCTAATGTACTACATATCCAAATGATACTAAATGAAATAATCACTATGAACCACATAAAAAATTGATAAAATGGCAAAACAGGTCCTTTATGTTTGCACATTTTTTATTAGACGTCATTTGGCAAACTTAATGACACAAGACGTATTTCATGTTTCAAATTATATTCACGTTATATTCTTTAGTACTAACCCAGTTAAATTTTCTTGTTAAAATTAGTCATGTGCAAAGCATATGAGGGTAAATTTGTCTTTTACTCCTTTATGGACTATTATTGTAGATAACTTAAACTTTGAGTCAAGATGAAAATAATTAATAACAAATTCTCTCTCAGAGAGAATTTGTTATTAATTATTTTCATCTTGACTGCTGTCATATATAACCTGCACGTTATAACCTGCAAATATTTCTTTCTCTGTACACATCACCATCACCAACCACCATCACCATTTCCCGCCTCCATTTTATCTTAATACCGTATCCGTCGTCGTCTACTCACTATCTCTTTTTTACTCTAAGCAAATAAATATCTAGATCCCACAATTTCTTGTTCTAATACCTTGTTTTAGGGTTTAGAAACCCTAATTCGGAAATTGGTTATTGAAATTTGGGGGTTTTAGCGTTTGTTATGGAGTAAGTCGGAGAAAAAGGTGTGGGCAGCTTTCAATGATTGACGAAGAGATTGAGGGGGGCAGTGATGTGCGCCGGCGGCGGGGTCGATGGCGACGTGGTGGCGGTAGGTGGTGGGTGAAGTTGGGCTTGAAGAAATACGAAGGGGATGGTGATGGTGATGGTGATGGTGGAAGAGGTGGAGTGGTGGGTGGCGGCGGTTTGCAACAGGTGGTGCTGGTTTTTGGATTTTGGAAAAGAAAGAAGATGGTGGCGTGGTCAGCCAGCGGTGATAGTGGTGGTCAGGTAGCCGGATTTAATGCTTGTCACTTGTCAGAGATGGAGTTTATTTTAGGCGGGGGGGGGGGGGGGGGATTGATGGCTTGTGGTGGTGACGACGACATGTGTTGGTGGTGTTGGTGTTGGTGTTGGGGTAGGTGGTAGAGGTGGTGGCCGGAGGAGTGGTGGTTAACATGAAGAAGAAATGGAGATGAGGATGAAGATTGGCGGGATGAGAGAGAGAGACAGATGAGTATTTTTTCAAAAGGCCAAATCTTTAGTCTAATTACACAAACAATCCTTAAAGGGGTAAAATGACCACATTGTCCTCATGTGCAAAGCACATGGCCGTTTTTGACGAAAAAATTTAACTTGGTTAGTACCAAAGGACGCAACGTGAACAGAATTTGAAATATGAAATACCTCTTGTGTCATTAAGTTTGCCAACTGGCGTCTAATGAAAAAACATGCAAACATAAATGACTTGTTTTGCCATTTTGTCTAAAAATTTACAAAAACATTACCTAATTAAAAATCTACCTTCAGATCACTAAATATAATAATTCAAATGAGGCATGCAAATGATCAAGAGCTAAAACTTATGTTCGACATTAGTCATACCAAATCAAATAAAAAGCTTTCAAGAATACATTTCATAAATGTGATTGGTCAAACGATATCGATGTTGGCACTTACTTGTGTTTCATATCTAATTAGGCATTTCTTGTATATAATCTCCACCTGAACAATAAAATCAAATAATAAAGTTTTGGTTAAACCATTAACTATGACCGCCAATATAGATACTCCAAATGAAACAAACTCTCCTAACTACAAGAAATAAAGAAACTATCCAGTCATATATTATCATCGTTTTCAAAAGAACCCATATAAGCAGCATATGAAATAAGTCATTCATAATATATCGGATATGCATATATTATATTATCATAGTGTGTAGAGAGCATGATAAGTAGAGAAAATGGAGGTTCTTATTCATTGGTATGTATGTATGTATGTATGTTTGTATGTATATCGAATACAAGCACAAGAAGCCACTATATATAGGCTAATAGAGTTAATACAAACATAATAAAACATGAGAGTTAAGAATGTGGATAGTCACCATAATTAACATCATGTAATGAAAATAAAATAGGTTTTAAAGAAATGATGGATTAGACAATGTTCATATTCATTTAAAATACTTCTTTTATGACATTATATATATATATATATGTATATATTTATATATATTGCATTTACAAAGAAACAATACAAAAATATAAAAAAAGTAATTTTATAAACCATGAATTATGAAATGTCTTTTTTTTCCTTATCAAGCAATTATGAAATGAACTAAGTAAAATGATAAAAGAGTAATTTCATAAACCATGAATTATGAAATGCCATTTTTGTCCTTGCCATGCAATTATGAAATGACCTTGGTGCCCATCACTCTTCCTTTTTATATAATATAGATAATTAATATATTATGGTTATTCTATTAAAATTTGTGTTGATGATGACTGTCACTGCATGGAAATAAAGTGGATTAACTGTGACAACATGATGCTGTAGTTTATATTTGTTGCTTATTTGGTTTCAACATTACACTTGATGTTTGAATGTGTGTATTTAGTTAATGTCTGTTTGAACTTAACCAAATGAAATAGACCTGTACTTCTATTTGAACTTGACACAAATTGACCAAAATAGCCAAAAGATGAAATGAATTAAAAAAACCAGCATGAATAAGTAGTAATAGTATTTAAAACAACCAATATTTCTTTACATTGAATTAATAGGTACAAAGTAAAGACTGCTGATATCAGGTATCACAACTAAATTCAAATATTATTGACATCTAACTAGGCGAACAAACTACTGTATCAATGTACACAACCCCGACATTGGTTTCCATCGCCATAATATGTCTTATGGAACCATTAGTTATTGTAACGACCAGTTCTTTGCATGTGCTTTCTGATTATCAACGACCTCACAAGCAGTTCTGTAACAATAGGCAAAACTGCTGGTTTTGAATCAGCAGTTCTATGCATGGTTCAATCTTCATTACGAATAGTTGTAGGCTTTTCCCCGGGCCTCCAGTAAGCATTCGGGGACTCATTATGAAGCAGTTGATTTGGTTGTACATGTGGCAATCTATTACCCTCATGAGGGAAATTTAACGTACTTAATTACTCATCGACCTCGTCATAAGACTGTCTATAATTCTTGGGTGGAGTCATGAGGACAACATACTTTTTTCTATCCAGCTACTCTTGAACATAAAACACTTGGCGTTCTTGCGAGGCCAATATGAACGGATCATCCTTGTGGCCAAATTTGTTTAGTTCGACCGATGTGTAACCAAGAATATCATGTTTGACATGTTTACGGTCAACCCATCGGCACATGAAGACTGTAATTCTTTTAGTATGATAATCTAGGACCCATATCTCTTGCAAAACCCCAAAATAAAAGTTTTGTCCATAGGTCATCACGTCTTTTTTGATGTGCATGTCATCCGCACATGAAGACTGTAATTCTTTTAGTATGATAATCTAGGACCCAAATCTCTTGCAAAACCCCAAAATAAAAGTTTTGTCCATAGGTCACCACATCTTTTTTTATGTGCTTGTCATCCGCCTCTACACAAACCCCGTTGTTCTGGTAAACTATACCATCATGTCTAAAAAATCCTTCTTTTTCCACTCAATCAAAAATCCTCCAATTCTCAAAGGAGACTAGAAGAAATCATACTTTCATACAATATCTTAATTGAATTATATGTAATGATCAACAAATTAAGTTGAATTCTAGATATACACATGTCAAAATCCTAGCAACGAATCTATAATATCTATAATAAATTCTATAAAGAAGAAAGGTTTTCTATAGATAGTTGGACTGGAATTGACGAACACTTAATACCAATATTATTCTTTATTAGTATTAGTGTCCAATAAAAATAGAAATGGGGCGTAGCCAAGCGGTAAGGCAACGGGTTTTGGTCCCGCTATTCGGAGGTTCGAATCCTTCCGTCCCAGAGCATATCCCCTGTACCCGAATACTTCTTTTTTGTTGATTTGGTACGAAATGCAAAACTGTTGATGTCGCATGACTCGTATTTGTATACGTTACAGTGTGCTCTGTGTGAAATCCACTTTATAGTTTCTGATATAGAATCTGGGGTGACCGCTAGCTCTCTTTCAACCTGAATTTCATTACAAGGATTAGATTCACCTACATTGCAGAAACTATAAAAGATTTTTAAAAAATATAGAATACTTAATAAATTGATCTACCTTGTCGCGTAACCAGTCACCAAACTTTAAGGTATGCTCCTTCTCCAGCAATGCTTTTCGTTTACCAGACATTTGTTTTTTCAAAGAGGTCTTGTGTTGTCTGCAAGTAGGAGTATAATATATTGTGAATATATATATATATTTAATTTATAGTATATATGTTATTAATACTTACTCGATATACCACGCTATTTCGGGCGCATTCTGCAGCACATAGAAATGTGCTCTCTTGAAGAGATCAGGAGAAACTATAACTGATTTAGCGTCTGTGACAGGAATTGTCTCCCCATTATCATCATGCTTATCATGTGGAATACCAACAGTACTCTTTATGCTTTTTTGGTATTAGCTGAGAAACTCGATTTTTTTTTCCGCAATGTTCTCCTCAGCAATGCACCTTTCTGGATAAATTTTGTTTCGCACATTCCCTTTGATAACCTTCATACATCTTTCAAAGGGATACATTCAATGAAAGCATGGCGGCCCACATTATTTTATCTCTCTGACAAGGTGCACGATTATATGAACCATGATATCAAAAAATGATGGAGGAAAGTACTTCTCCAGCAGGCACAGTGTAACTATTTGCTCTTCCTGCATTTTATCAAGCTCTTATAAAATGATTTCTTTGCTACAAATTGACTTGAAAAAAAAAAACAAAGCCTGATTATTGCATTTCTCATTGGTTCTGGCATGATGGACCATATTGCAAGGGGCAGAAACTGTTGCATAAGCATGTGATTTAAGACCTTGTAGCTTCCTTTCTTTAAGATTCACCAAACTAGAGAAGTTTGAACAATACCCTAGTGGAGGTTTAAGTTTATAGAAAGTTTCAAGAAACATGTCTTTTTCTTGATAATGTGAAGCATGATGCAGGCAGATCTGTATTGTTGCCTTTTGATTTCGGTTGCAACTCCATTTTAATCCCTAAAAACTCCAAATCCTTTCTAGCAGCCGATGCGTCTTTTGCCCTACCGGGAATGTTCAGTAACGTCCCGATGATACTCTCTGCCACATTCTTTTCAACATGCATCAAAGCAATACAATGTTGGACAAGTAAATGCTTCCAATAGCCGAGCCATTGGTACCATATGTTTAACTTCTTCCAATATGGCTGCGGCGTTGTGTTATCCCTTTTTCTCTTACTCCCACTTAGAGATTCTGATCCCTTCCCCATTCATTCTAAATTTTTTTGACCTTGTCGTATATCTCTTCCCCCGTCATAGGCTCTTTAGCGGTTCTCATCTCTTCTTTTCCATTGAACGTCTTTATTTGTTTTATGAAAGGGTGGTCATGTGATAGATACCTTATGTGGCCAACATAACTTTGCTTCTTTTGTATGATAAAGTCGAACACACTGAGTGTCGCCTCGACACACTACCCAACCTTTGAATCTACTGTAAGGGCAGCCACATATTGTACCAAGAGAAGGGTAATCATTAATCGTCTACAACACAACTACACATAGTGTAAACATTTCTTGTATATATGCATCATATGTTGGCTCGCGACCTCAAATAAAGATGCTAGATTGTCAATTAAAGGCTGTAAAAACACATCAATATTGTTTCCTGGCACTCCGGATATTAATAAGGAAAGCATGATGAACTTTCTTTTCATACACATCCAAGGCGAAAAGTTGTAAATGACTGCTAAAACAGGCCAGATACTTTGGTTTCTGTTGCCCCTATGTACGTCGACCCCATCAGTGCAAATCCCTTGACGAAGATTTCTTAGATCGCTTCCGATTGTATCGGAGTACCTTTCATCTATGGCTTTCCATCCTGGTGAATGTGATGGGTGGCGTAAAACACCGGGTTTAGTGGTACTCGTGGCGTGCCGTGTTAAATTCTCTGCTGTGGTCTTTGATTGAAAGAGGCGCTTGAATCGTGGAATAATAGGAAAGTACCACGGTACCTTAGCGGGCGTGTTTATGTAAGTTTAGTTAGTCTTCTCATCCACCCTCCACCTTGACTTGTTACAAACTGGACATGCTTCCAAATCCTTGTATTCCTTATAGTAAATAATGAAGTCATTGATACACACATGTATCTTTTCATATCCTGAGCCCATTGCTTTCATCATCATTTTCCCTCATACATATTATTTACTATTTCGTTATCTGCAGGTAGCATCTTTTCAACAATTTCAAAAGTTCATCAAAGAACTTATGAGATACCCCGTGCTTGCTCTTCAAGTTGAGTAGTTTTACTAATGCAGGCAACTTGGTGAAGTCAGGCCATCCTTTATACAGGGGCTTCTCAGCGTCAGCAAGTAGTTGGAGAAACTGTTGATGCTTCTTGTCGCCTTTGAAATTGTCTTTTTTAACATTTACCATTTCTACAGTTTTACGGGCATCTGTTGGAACGTTGATGTCAACAAACCCAGTATTATTATTAGTCACATTAGTTGGATTGTTGCTGTCAACAAACCCAGTATTATTATAATTACTTGGAATGTTGGTGAAGGCAAACCCAGTATTATTAACATTAGTTTGAATGTTGGTGTCAGCTTCTCCATGTTTATCCAAATAGTATAATTCTTATCAGTTACAAACTATACAAGTCATGTTCTACATTGTCTACACTAAGAGATACGTGGTTCACACATCGAACACATGGACATGAAAAAGAAATTGGTGGTGATGTTTCCTTGCAATTATGATCTGCATAATCTAGAAATGCCTTCACACCATCTTTATATGCTTTATTGCACATATCGCCTACGGCATCCAAGACTTATCCATTTTCCAACCTGAGATTAATAGAGATTTTTGGTAGGATTGAGTAGCCGGCAGCAGATTTTATAGGGTTTGGTGAGATTGTGAGATTTTATTTGGTCAGAGTTATATTAATTGATGAGAGTTCAATTATGTTTTCATAAAGGTTGAGGCGCTTGTGATTATAGAAATATTAGAAGAGGTTCTATTATGTTCTCACAGTGTAGCTCAAACGGTTGAGGCGCTTGTGATTAAACATAGATTGCAATTTTCGCGGGTTCGAAACTCAGGAACATATTTTTATTAAAATTTTATATTAACCTTTTTGCAGCTACACCAAAGCCCTAAAATTAAGTAACAAAACTGATGGAAATACAATTTGTTAACTTTTCTCTGATTACAAAACTAATTAAAAGCCCCAAAAACAACAAGCACAAAAAAAAAGTTTCTTAGCTTTTTACTCAAATTACAAAACTAATTAAAAGCCCTAAAAACAACAAATAACAAATAAAATACAATTTCTTCACTTTTTTTCTGATTCAATTCGTGAAGCTACACTCCTTGCAAGTTGATCCTCTAATGAGTTATTTTCCCATATCAAGATAGGAATTATGTCTATACATCTTGTGTACACATCAGATCTTGTGGACGAAACACAATCAGACCATATAAAGAAATCACATTTTTTGCCCTAAGTTAAAAAATATAGAGTTTAGGGTCAACAATCACATAAAGATGGGATGAATTCCAACTTTATTTTAAATTTCACTAACCTGAGATGCACAATTGTAGAACCTTCGACCTGGTCCTTAATGTTCTTAGAATGGCTTCTTGACCACAAAAACAATAAACCTGAGATCGATTGCTTCTGTTACTGGATGTTGAGATCGATTCCATGGAGATTGATTGCTTCTACAAGTGGTTTGTTTAAGTGTTTTATTTTAGTGTTTATGGGGGTGAAAAATGAGTTTTTAGTTTTTACTAAACCGAGGCAGTTTACACACACACACACACACACACACACACACACACACATATATATATATATATATATGCGGTTGTGGTGGTGGTGATGGGTTTAGCCGGCCATGATGGTGGTGGGTGTTAATGGTTATGTTGGTGGTGGTAGGTGGTTGTGGTGTGTGGTAGTGGTTGGTGCCGGAGGTCATTGTGGTTGGTGTTGGAGGTGGTGGTGGTTGGTGCTAGTGGTTGTGGCGAATGTGGGTGGTGTAGGTTCCTGGACGGATCGTACACGGGATATCGCTATCTTCGCAGGTGCGGAATCCCTGCGTGGGTAGATACGAACGTAGAATACGTAAAACACGAACACACGATACAAACGAAACCACGTTATATTATAACTCGAATCACGTCTATTACAGACACTTGACACGTGAAATGATCACAACTATCATGAACTCTGAAACAAACTATCAAAAACCCGAACTCTAAACAGTAACCCGTAGGTTACTTAAATACACGACAACTTCGCCTCAGGCGAAGTTGTCAATAACTTCGCTCGTTGAACAAGTTCGCCTAGGCGAACTTGTCAACAACTTCGCTTGGTTAACAAGTTCGCCTAAGCGAACTTGTCAACAACTTCGCTGTTACACAAACAATTACATAAACAATATTACAGACTCGATTACAGACTTTATACATATGAACTACTGACATCTATGCACCAACAGACTCCCCCTTGGCAGTAGCTTCATATCTTGATCTTTCAGCTCTTGTCTTGTAATCCTGTATCTTCATGCGTGCACTCCTTCTCTAACACACACCGTGACTACTCGCTGATATTTCCTTGCTTCATCCTTCCAAGCAGGAATATAGAATATCTTCTTTTCGTTCAACGCTTGCAAATCAGCTTTCGATAAGTTAACAAGATGCATCGGGTCATACACCCTTAGCACTTCTTGTTCATCTTCGTCTTCCATCACGGCTTCAGCAGTCTGGCAATCAACGTACCACCATTTTAGATTCTTCAACACATCTTGAGGCATATTCTTCATTGGAACCACCTTGATGCATCGGATCGGCTTGTACTTCATCACCATCCATGGCTTGCCATCTGCTCTCAATCCCCTCTCTGTATCCTCCACGAGCTTTCCCTTCTGTGGCTTTAATAGTTCAAACTTCTTTTCTTTTACGCCTTCTTTCCACACAATCTTCTCAATCATTCTTGCCATATTGTTGTCACTTCTGTTTATCAGGCCCAACCTGCCCAAATCTTTCACCTCGCATTCCGGCAACATGTTGAAAGATCTCAACATTCTCTTGAAGTATTAAATGCCATCATAACGTTTTACCACAAATAACTTGATCTGTTCATCATAAATCCAACAGATGATTCCTTTCTTCGCCTCAGCATAGCCTTTAATGTTATAGCTCTTCTTGAACATGGCTGGAACTGCAGGCTTCTTGGTCTTGATAAACCAATGAGCACAGCCTTCCTTCCACCTAGGCTGCTCCTCCCACTCAGTAGTCTCATCCATCTCAGCCCTCACATCGGCTTTCTCAACCTCAGGGATCTCGTGTTCGACATTTTCTTCAACAATCTCTCCTTCCTCTATCACATTCTCAACCACAATTTCTGCACCAATCTTTTCAATCTCACTGATTGGCAGAACATCTTCATCAAATAACACATCGTCGCTGAACATGTCATCATCAAGTTCCTTCAGCGCATCTATCACGTCATCCTCCACCATCACTACATCATCACCACCAGCCGCTTCGGTAGACTCCCCCTCAGCTGTGGAAGCCCCAAGAGCTTGAGAGGTTCTTGGCAGCTCACCACCTGCACCTTCCGGTGCATTGGGATCATCGTCTCGGTCTTCTCGACGCTTGGTCCTCAACTCATCACCTCTACAGCTCATCTCCCCCTGAGATGCCAAGAACACCTTCAAGGCATCTATTATTTTCCCGTGCTCAGCCAGGAGGGATGCCTGCAGTTGATTTGCTTCCACTAGGCTTTGAATAGTCTTTGACTGCTCAGCTACAATCCGCTCTAGTGAAGCTATCCGTTCCGAGTCAGAAGAGGGCGTGTCCGCAGGTGGTACCGTACCCGATACTCCTGCAGTAGTGGTGACCGTAGACTCAACAAATCGTGCTACTACCATCGATGGAGTAAGCGTTGGAGGTGGTAGAGACACAATTGCTGGAGCCGACGTCTGGACGGCCGTGACCGATGGAGTGTCAGCCGACGATATAGCCACTACGGGAACAACCGTAGCGCTTGTACTCGATACCTGCACAGAGGTAGGAACAAGGGACATACCAGACAAGGCATGTGGAGCAAAACGTGCAAACCTTGAAGTCTCTCCGGCTCCTACACCCATACCTGTCGTTTCCCTTCGTGAGCGCTTTCTCACCAGCTGCACAGCTTCTTCTTCATCATCTTCCCCATCGTCGTCGTCATTAATTCATTTTCTTCTGTTTCCCAACCGTTCTCTCATGTGTTACCATCATCTGTCTAGCCTCTTCCATGACATCATCAAAGTCTGCCTGTGGACCCGAGACTTGAATATTCTCATGTGGATCAAATCGGTCCATATCAAACAATCCTTGCCCGCCGAACATGGCGTCAAGATCAATCTCTGCAGCTGTGCCAGCAGCAGATACAGCAGGCGCAGCTGATACAGCCTGGGGTGCTGCCGCCTGTTGTGGTCTTGGGTCTCTGAACTCGTCCCCTGCCGCAGGCACATACTCCGGGTTTATAAGATACCCAAAGAGCGGAGTATGCCTGGGACGCAGCTCAGGCTTGCTTCGTGCGCTAGACGTGCGACACTGCGCAAAGATACGTTTTGTCACACTTTCAACGTATCGTATAGGGCGCCGTTGAGGCAGCGTCGGAGCCACATGATTGAAAATCATCTGTAGAAATCGAGGATACATCGTAAACCGCTCACGCGCCACAGCCCTTCGTTGCCTGTCGATCTCGTAAAAGATCATCTGGCTGAACGAATATCTTTTATTGTAAGTCAATGCAGTCATAGCAGACTGCATTGTCGCACCCATTCCATCAGTGCCTGCCTTCCGTCCTGACATACATACGATCATGACGTGCATAAGGAAGCGCCACTGATCTAAGAGGAACCCCTTCCTCCGTTGAGTGTCTCCTAAGAGACACGAATATCCCATCCTGAGGAACGCCCCATCACGGAATGGCGCAACAAACTCCGTTGGGTCATCCCTCGTTTCTTCACCAAACTGCAACGCCACCCGTATATGTTCAGAAGAAAACTGAACGACTTGACCGTTAACGGTGGCTCGCATGACCGGTGGCTCAACCCGGCAATCATACTCTACCGTCTGCCAAAAGTCTTCAATGTTCGGTAGCGAAATGGGCAGGGTAGTTGTTATTGCTTGATAAATCCTTGAGCGCAGGAGAAAAGTAATTATCTCCCTATAATCCTCCACGCCCTTTGCATCTGGGTCAAGTGTTATGAACTGGTTATGGGCTGGAAAGAATTGTCTTTGATCATCACCGTCATCACCTGCACCTCCAACAGCAGCCATATCTGCACAAAACGAACCAAGTTAGATAAACGTTTAAGTTGTACACAAGTTCGCTTGATTACCAGTAGCGAAGTTGTGGTCAAACCTGTATAGGCGAAGTTATAGATGAGGCGAAGTTGGGAACAACTTCGCTTCATCTTTAAGTTCGTCTAATTATTTTTAAGTAAAAAGGTCTGGGCGAAGTTAGTGATAACTTCGCCTCTTCACAACATCGCCTCAGGCGAAGATAAGGGTTAGGCGAAATTAAGCCTTAGGCGAAGTTGCGAATAACTTCGCCTCAGGCGAAATTAATCGTCAGGCGAAGTTGCGGATAACTTCGCCGAAACCCTAACTTCGCCTGAACTGAATCGGCGACTGTTAAGATTCTACCAGTCGGAATCCGATGATTCGGCAAAGGTTTGACGATGAAGAACTCAAAAACACTTGATAGTAAGGTTATGTGGACGAACAGTTTGTCCATGAACACGTAATACAAGCTTGTAAATCTCGGTTTTGAAAGGTCACCGGACCGAGGTCACGAAACCGTTCAAAACGATATATGAAAAGCATCACTGTCGTTGGATATACGATTAATCGATAACACCCACCTCGAATCTATGAACGAAACTGAGAAAAAGGATCGAAACGGAAACGAATCAAGTTCGCCGGAATATATATATCTTCGCCGGAAATTTCGGATTAAGTTCGCTTGATTTTCTGTGAACAGTGTGACCTTTGAACATCCTTATATAGAGGCGGAGTTATACAGGCGAAGTTACGGATAACTTCGCCTAGGCGAAGTTATTCACAACTTCGCCTATTCAACAACATCGCCTAAAATTTCAAATTTAACCCTTTAGATTTTAACAGTTGTCCTTTAAGAAATAAACGACATGATCAATTCTAAGTAACCAGATAAACAATCATAAAACTATCTAAGTACAAAAACTTAAAAATTTAAAGTATAAGGGATCAAATTTCAGTCTCGATAGGGACTGCTACGTTTTAGAAAAGATCCAAACAGGAATCATACTAACTACGTAACTGTCACATAGATCCGTGGTTAGCTGTATTATGACATATAGAGACAGGTTGTAAGCAGGTATAACTTAAAGTGGTTTTCATTGTTTCTGTGATACGAGTTAGGTTCAATTAATCCTTAAAATTTAAGTGGGCAACAACTCAGAAATATTGATGCCTCCTATCTATCCTCAAAGCGTATTTGGCTTTCCCCAAGTCACCCCGAATTGACTTCGACCCATAGTGTCTGATTAACTTGTATGTACTCTCCTTCTGGTTCCCGTTCTTCTTCTTACTCTAAGATAGAGAAGTCTTGATTTTATGATCACTAATATGTTACAATAACTCCAAATATTTTTTTTTTTTTTTTTTAACAACATAGACTTCAAAGTAGAAATTAACTGCAAGTCCCGAATCTGGATCACTGCAGTGTCTTGAAACGCTTTCTTCACGGGAATCAGAACACACATGGGCTCGTGTATGACTGGGTAATTGCTTTTCTGCCTATCATTCGAAAAGATATATATGAAGACACGCAAAACTCTTAAGGAGTTTCCACGTAAAGTCAAGTAAAATTAGTTTGTATCACATCCACTTTTACGCACCATAAAAAGTTACCATGACATACAATGATTGTCCTAAAGCCTTTTAAGCCTAATAACTTCACTAGTTAAGCACACACAATCAGTATATATATCATTTTCCAAGGTTAGATCAATTTTCCGTTTAACATAGCTAACGAACTTCTTACGAAGTAACAGACTTGAAAAGTAATTTCATTTCCCTTTAAAAAACTTTTGACTTCAATCGCCCCGATCACGTCAAAGCCTTCAGGTAAACGGCAATCCTGAAGATCCAATGGATCAACTGGACCGACCACATACAAGTGTGTGTCCTTCTAACTAAGTATGACCGACTAATTTTCAGCGACAGAAAGAAAACACATCATAACCGCCCCAGTCACTTTCAGTCGTCTGGTTAATGGCGACCCTCATTCTCTACAAGTAGAAACGAGGACCAAAACATATCCGAGGATATGTCCATCAAACTGAGGTAACCGACTAATTTTAAGCAATAGTGACGTTTTTTTTTTTTTTTTTTTTTTTTTTTTTTTTTTTTTAATAAACACAATAAAAGCATGGTTACTCGGGATTGATCATCCCGTTCAGCTCAATTAGGTTTTGAAATCTGGATTTATCAAACGCTTTTGTAAATAAATCAGCGAAATTTTCTAGCGTGTCGACCTTTTCGACCTTAATCAGTTTCTTCTCAGCACAATCCCGTATGAAATGATGACGAATGTCAATATGTTTAGTTTTACTATGTTTCACGGGATTGTTAATTACTGAGATGGCAGCAGTGTTATCAATTAAAATAGGAGTGAGTAAGAAATTCAGACCATAGTCGCGCAATTGTTGCTGAATCCACAAAACCTGAGAGCAGCAGTTGGATGCTGCCATATATTCAGCTTCGCACGTTGAGATTGCGACTGATGTCTGTTTCTTGCACTGCCAGGAAACTAATCTTCCACCGAGAAACTGACATCCTCCTGTAGTCGACTTCCGACTCTGATTGCATCCTCCATAATCAGAATCCGTATAAGCAACCAGTTCCACGTCTCCTCCCTTCGGGTACCACAACCCTAGCTTCGGCTTGCCTTTGAGATACCGCAAAATCCTCTTCACACCCTTCATGTGAGATTCCTTTGGGTTTGCCTGAAAACGAGCACAAAGACAAACAGAAAACATTATATCAGGCCTAGAAGCAGTCAAATACATCAAAGAACCTATTATAGCCCGATACAGAGTTGGGTCCACATCTGCGTCACCGTCTACTTCAGCTCCCAACTTGTGGTTGACGCAAATTGGAGTGTCAAATGGAGAAGAGTCCTCCATCTTGAAACGCTTGAGGACATCATGAACATATTTTGTTTGATGAATGAACTTCCCATCCTTCTTTTGATCAACCTGCAATCCTAAAAAGAATGTTAGTTCACCCATAGCACTCATCTCGAATCTTTTCTTCATAACGGCCTCAAAATCCTGACACATGGAGACTCTTGATGCAGCAAATATGATGTCATCCACGTAGACTTGAACTAGCAGGAAGTCACTTCCTTTCCCTTTTCTACACCCGCCTAAGGCGAAGTTGTGCTAACTTCGCCTGTGGCGTTCCGCTGGTCTGAATTGCATAGCGACGGTCACAAAATGCACCAACAGTCTCCCCTTTGACCGTTGCTCTCAATTCTAACAAACACAAAAGATCATCTGTTACAAAACATGTACCAACAGACTCCCTCTTAACTGATGATCTTCTGTTTGCTCTACAACTAGCCGTGTCTGAAACTGTCATGTAGCTTCACAAATCTACCAATCACCCAGCGTCTTCCATATCAGATCTCCCCTTCAGTTTAAGCTTCTCCGACTATAACGATTGAGGTCTTTGAAATGCATGCATCCTCGTGCCAATAGATCATCTCAACCAATCACGTGAGTCCATCTGACTTCACCAACACGTGAAGTTGGGCTTCCTCCACAACTTCACCAACTCGTCGGCATACGATAAGGTTTAATCTTCAACTACTCAACATCAAGTGATCAATTTCATCACAAAACCACCTTGACAGAATCTAACACATGACCATTAATTAATCCGAAGCATCTTCAATCACCAGGGATAACGATCAAGAACATAAACACTTTAGTTCCCGATTAAATCCAACTTGTTCCAGAATTTTCACTCTAATAAATAAGCATCACGTTTCAGGATCCAGTTCTCGAACGCCTTGAAAATAACATAAATAATATGCTCTGACCGCAATCCAGTAATGACAAAAACCTTCAGTTCAATTTGACTTTCTTCAATTGGTCAACCTCGAACAACAACAATTTCATTGCCCACAAACACCCAAATATGTGTCAATATCCAGTTTCAATCAATATCCCATTCACAAACTCAACCCCATATCCAGAGTTGACACGTATTTGTTCACACGTAAGACCCAGAGATAACAAGTTTCACTCGTTGACGGAACAACATCTCCGGTCTCACAATAATCGTGTACACCTGGCCATACAGACGAAAACACCAAAATACTTTTTTTTTTTCTCGTTAACTTCGCCAAAAGTTAACTTCGTCTGTCCATAACTTCGCCTGGCTATAACTTCGCCTGGCTATAACTTCGCCGAGAAGTCAACTTCGCCTAAAGTCAACTTCGCCTGTTCATAACTTCGCTAGACCTTATATCTTCGCTGAAACCCTACGAACAGTGACGGCAACTTCGCCTGATGAACAATAACTTCGCCTACGGCGCTGTTCGGCCAGAAACACACAGAAACGTGCCAGAAACACCAAAACACAGATCTCGAAACATAGCATAAGAGCCTAAGGCTCTGATACCACTTGTAGGTTCCCGGACGGATCGTACACGGGATATCGCTATCTACGCAGGTGCGGAATCCCTGCGTGGGTAGATACGAGCGTAGAATACGTAAAACACGAACACACGATACAAACGAAACCACGTTATATTATAACTCGAATCACGTCTATTACAGACACTTGACACGTGAAATGATCACAACTATCACGAACTCTGAAACAAACTATCAAAAACCCGAACTCTAAACAGTAACCCGTAGGTTACTTAAATACACGACAACTTCGCCTCAGGCGAAGTTGTCAATAACTTCGCTCGTTGAACAAGTTCGCCTAGGCGAACTTGTCAACAACTTCGCTTGGTTAACAAGTTCGCCTAAGCGAACTTGTCAACAACTTCGCTGTTACACAAACAATTACATAAACAATATTACAGACTCGATTACAGACTTTATACATATGAACTACTGACATCTATGCACCAACAGGTGGTTGGTGCTAGTGGTTGTGGCGAATGTGGATGGTGGATGGTGGTAGTGTGTGGTGTAGTATGATTGAGGATATGTAACCCATGAGACGATGACGGTGCTATCCCATATGATGACCATGATGATTGGCCCAATTATGATGACGACGATGCTAATATAATAATACCTACATGAATATATGGATATGACAACCCGTGTTGGTGGTGATTATCATAATGACGCTCATAACCTATATGGTACGGTTTAATGATATGTAACCCGTATGATTAACAACGACCATGATAACGTATACGAGGATCATACTGATGGTAGCCCATACGACTGATGATGTCGTTTGATGACGACAACAATTCATAAGATGGTGCCGACAATGATCGCTAAAATTGGCCGTTTTGTTTATGAGATAACCCAGACGATGCTGACTACATTCAGTACATGGAAATAGGCCATATATATGTTGTTGTTGATGATGCTGATGACACTGATAACGAGTTATATGTTACCCGTATGATCGACGCTGACTATGATAGCCTATACATTGACTACGTTAATTACCCGCACGACTGATGATGATGCCATTTCATGGCGACGATGATCGATGATTATGATGATAACCTTTCTTCCTGAAGATCAGCCATACACTCCACCCTTTATGGTATAAGAGCCATAACCAGGCTCCTATTCCGCCTTTACCGGATATTTTATGTATGCTCTGTGACTGCCGACGTTGATCGGATCTCTCACATCAGAACAACTGATCTTGTTAAGGACTCGAACAGTCTGATACGACGTGTAAACACTTCCCTGTGTCGGTAGACAATTTGTTCGTGGGTGGTTAGATGACGTTAAAAAGGACAAGAGTTGCTATAAGTCACTAGTTTAGTACAAATTGGGAAAATCCAGAGGGTGTTAGGTCACGTTAAAACTCAGACATGAACCACGAGTCGAGTCTGTCACATGCTATCTCCTGTCTGTCCCGTTCCATGTCCAGTCGTCAGCGTCTAGGATCGATCAGCCGTATGATTTCTCATATATGTCTGATGATTCTAAAATACCTATTACTTGTATGCCTTTAGTCAATCCCTATAGTGTCTTTTCTAAACCCCAAAATTCTCTTTCTAAAAGAGTCAAAAAAATAATTAGTCCAAACCCCACCAGGAGTTAAGGAGTATGCTCAAACCTCTAAGTTTGATTCATACCAACTTCCAGCCACAACCTCCGAACACCTAGTAACTCTATCCCTTCCCCTAGATCTTCCAAGGATCTACCAAGCACAAGGATTTACCCACATCTACTTTGGTGCAGTAAGGTTACCCCTAACCTTCCATGGTAGAAAAGATCTACCAGTGTTCTCCCGGGTCGCCCTAGTCGATTCCAGGTTTGTAGAACACCAACACGCCTGTATTTGCACAATTCAAACCACGTACAACGCCGGCACAATGTCTGTCACCTTCTACCCGAACTTCAACATGCCTCACAACGATCCATCACTGTTTACCGCCTTAAACTGATTCAGATCGGAGGTGCCCAACAGGTTAATACCTTTCAAACAACCTTCCATTATCAGATGGCGTACATAGTCCAAAACCACTGTTTGGACATCATGGATCCCGGGCATGACAACTCAGGTGACGCGTTTATCATCGACATCAATTCCAACGTCCTGCCTACATTGACATATGTTCCTAAGCAGCTATTCATAGAAGAGCTTCTTAAGCTCCTTCCACAAAAATGGATAACTAATTACGAACAGATCCATCAGGATCCCGTCCAGACAACAACAGCTCCAGACTTCATCCGACACTAGGACGGTCTTGTCGAACTCTAGTTCAAAAAAGAAGATAAATGAAACGTCTTCTCTACGATTTACATGATGCAGCATGTGACAACTCCAGCCCCAACAGAACATTTCCCGCATGATGTGTGCAACTGCCATTCATGCTTAGACGAAGCAGACAGGGTAGAATATGATGAAGATGTGCCTAAGAAGAAGAAAGGATCCCAAAGGTCTCTAAAGAAGAGATATGAAGCGGGAGATCCAACAGTTGGTCTTCCTGGTGAATCATCGGGCAAGTTTGACTGCCATGTCTTTTACGACGACTCACCACCACAACCAACACCAAAGCCAGCCAGTCCTTCATCACCCAAAGTCCCTCCTAAGCAAAGGGAATGTTTGTTATCAAACCTATCCGTCTACCTCGTCCCTAGATCTCCATAAAGAGTTCCCGCCCCTGGCCTTATTCAAAGATCCTGTCTAGAAGATAAAACATAGCTGGAAAGTTCAACCTTCCAGTACTATGAAACCCACAGGATCCTCAAGCCAGATCACTGCTGCAGAAGCCACACTCAACCGGTAAAGTGAGAATGTTGTTGCACAGAACAACGCTCTCAAAGCTATCCTGGCTCAATAGAACAAGTTTATATAGACCCAAGAAAGCTTGGTAGGCAGAGTGAAATCTCTAGAGAGTATCATTTTGAGATACGGACCAAGATGCTTGGCCTTCATAATGAATTACTCCAGATAGTCAACTCAACTCCTGGCCCTAAGACTCAAAACAGCCTAGTCCAGAAAGAAGCGGAGATGAAGTTCCTCAAAACCCAGCTTGTAGACCTTGAAAGGCAGCACAAGAAACAAAGAACTTCAACCATGGCCGATGATCCATGGAGTCTACCAAGTTCCCCGTTTGTTTGAAAGGCTTTTGAGCCACAACCGCTACCAGTACACACGTGGTCATAATCGTCACCATCAATGAACCTCTCGGCAAATGAACATGCTCAAATTAGAGCTAGAGAAAGAAATTTATCCTCAAACCGCAGTGCTTCATCAAGTAGCACAGACCAGAAACCTTCCACAAGCGGTTCTAAGAAAGACAAGCATGTCAGATATGACATCATGATGATGACTCATCTAGAATCACCGCAACTCAGAAATGAAAATTCCTTGACAATTATCAATCAGCCAATACCAGCCAGTGGTCCAATATCGGCTTGTGACCCAGTCATTATCACCTACCCAGATGAAAAGTAGATGCTAATCCTGAGGTTCCAAAGCCTGAAACAAGCTTAGAATCATGTTACATGACAAAACTACTCCCCCATCAGAAGACCCATAAAAACAAAACAAAAGTTCCAGAACCAATTGCCAAGATCTATCTCCTTACCAGTACATATGACATGCCAATTCATGTTATTGCTTTCTTTGACACTGTATCTACATCTTCGATCTTAAACCCAAGCATCCTCCCTGACGAGTACTGGGAACGGCACCATCAAGGGTTCGTAGCAAATGGTAAATCCTTTGTGATCACCAAGAAAAGTGTTCCAATACACCTACGGATCTTCCGCACGTGTACGATCAAACACAGTTTCCTAGGTTCAGATTGCCATGGAAAAGATCTCTTATTAGGATTTGATGTCCTCCACTAATTAAGAGACTTAAGGTACGGAAAAGAAGGACTTAGATACAAGAGGTTTATAAAGCCTTGGAGCACCATCTGAAGAATGTTTATGGTTTCCTCTTTTGTTCCTATTGAAGTAATAAAACAGAAAATCATTCAAACTTCTTGTGCAAATAGCCAAACGGAATTTCTCTAAAAGCACAGCTCCCCGTTATGGCTAAACGAATCGTTCTTCGTCACCCTTCCATTCAAGAAAAATGAAGACATTAACCCTACAAGAGCAAGTCATCCAGGGATGAATCCAGACCATACAAATCTAGCTATCCAAGAATGCCAAGAACTGGTAAACCAAGATCTTATTGAACCAACAACATCCCCATGGGCGTGTGAAGCATTCTATGTCAACATAAGAAGTGAACAAGTCAGAGGAAAATTAAGACTGGTTATCAACTACCAGCCTCTAAACCATTTCCTGGCAGATGACAAGTTCCCACTCCCCAAAAAGAAGATGTTATTCCAGTCATTGGTAAATGCAAGAATGTTATCAAAATTTAATCTCAAAGTTGGCTTCTGGAAACTAGCAATCAACCTAGAAGATAGACCAAAAACCGCATTTGTATTCCAAATCACCGTTACCAATGGAAAGTGATGCCATTTGGGGTAAAGAACGAACCGTCTGTCTTCCAAAAGGCAATGATACGCATTTTTGAGCCAATAATGCACTGGTCTATATTGATGATATCCTTTTATTCTCAGAAGATGAAGAAGCCCATGCAGAGTTGCTACAAAAGTTCCACTCCATTTTTTAGAAGTACGAGATTATGCTATCAGAAAAGAAAATGGAGGTCGGAGTAAATTCAATCGAATTTCTTGGCATGAGAATTACTGAAGGTAGGTATCAACCACAACCACACATTGCAAAAGAGCGTCACCAATTTCCAGCCAAACTGATGTCCTAAAAGGAAACCCAACAGTCTTGGGCTAGTTAATTATATGGCAGACTTCCTGCCAAAATTGTCTATTCATACAACCCACCTGTTCCCCATGCTGATAAAGAGTCCTCCCACTTGGACCGAAAGCCAGACACAAGAGGTCAGACGAATGAAGGAGCTTGCTGACAAGATGCCTCCTTTAAAGATTCCTCCACAAACAGAAAAATGAATCTTGTAGACAAACGCTAGTGATGAATACTGGGCGGCAGTCCTACGTGTTGAAGACGATAGTGGTGTCAGAACAATATATGGCTACAAAAGTGGCACGTTCAAAGAATCTGAAAATCATTATCATTCCACATATAAATAAATCATAGCGGTTAAGAATGGAATCGAAAAATTTCAATTCCACTTAATTGGATATAATTTCCTTATTGAAATGGAAATGTTAGCTTATCCAAAGATGATGCAGTTCAAACAAAAGTTTCTCCCAGAAGCACATGAGATGGGCAAATTGGTTTACCCAATGGACATTTACAGTAAAACACATTAAAGGAAAAGATAATATCCTTGCAGAATTCTTATCAAGACCAAAAGAGTACAAGCCAAGGGCCTATAAATTCGGAGAGTCTCAAGAGATCCGGCACCAACACACCAGGCATCCCCATATCCTACCAACTCTATTCATGATGAATAGTCCAGGACCATCCAACTCCATAAATCCACTTGCAGAAGAACTCAAAAACAAAAACGTTCCTGAAGAAATTATAGAAGTAATTGCAGAACATACCTTGAAGGAACGATCCCTATTGTGCTACAAGACGCTCCTCACGATCATTTTGAAAAAGCATGGTCCGTTCATGAAAGGAATTATGTTCCATCCTGATTATCCATTCATGAACATCTTCCATATCAGATACCTTTATAGCCTACCTATAGAAGCTTTATGCTTTTTCTGGTATCTCTTTGAGTCTCACACAATTGCCATGTCTTTCAATTCAGGAAAGCTTCTCAATTAATTAATCTATTGTTAGTGTGAAAAAATGACAAAAGAATCTACATATACATTCACCCTGCTGCAATGGTTCCTCACCCCACATCAGTGGATTGAAGAAAATACATCCTCGAAGAAAAAATACTGTGTTGTGTACTTCAGAAGACTAGGATGTTATATTCCTCCATCAACAAGTAGAGATGGGCAGTCACTGGTTTTACATGCCCCTTATTGTTTCACACACTCATGGACAAACATAAAACCTTCCAGCACAAATTCCAAATACTGGGCTCCAAAATAATATGCAGATACACAGATATGTCTCGCTCATGCAAACAACATCTCACCTGAATCTATACTAGCAAATGTACTCAATGGAGAAAATCTTTGGGAGAATGATAATCCATATTCCAAATATATGGAAGGAAGTTCATAACAAGTACACAGAGACCCACCTTGTTGATGACTACTTTGATCCTTATGAAGATGACCCGTCGCACCCAGGCTCCCGTTGGATGTAGAAGTACCTTAGAAGAAGAAGAAGTTCCTTTAAGTCTATTTCTAATTTTGTGTGCTTAATGTGTGTTTAAGAATATCTTAAATATGGAAGGAAGTTCATAACAAGTACTCAATGGGGAAAATCTTTGGGAGAATGATAATCTATATTCCAAAATTTGAAAGGAAGTTCATAACAAGTACACAGAGACCCACTTTGTTGATGACTACTTTGATCCTATGAAGATGACCCGTCGCACCCAGGCTCCCGTTGGATGTAGAAGTATCTGAGAAGAAGAAGAAGTTCCTTTAAATCTATTTCTAATTTTGTGTGATTAATGTGTGTTTAAGAATAAAGCTTAATCACTCTTAAAGTGGTTTTAGCAAGTAGGTTATGTACTAAATATCTATGTAATTTTCTAGTGTGAGGTAAGCAATGGTGTCATGGACACCCTTCCTTGGCCTATAAAAGGAGGGTTCCCCCTAGTGTATTTCACATCCTCGGAAGGAAATAAACTCTTCTTCTTATATATTTCTCTCTAACTTCTCTCTAGTTTCTCTCTCTAAATACTCCTTTGAGTCTTTTATATTTTCTGGTGGGTTGTTTGAGGGTCCTCTCGAGTCTAGAAAGCATAGCACTTGAGGTTCAGAAGATTTCCATGCTGAGCTCCACCTTGTGTCTTGAGGTTCTTACTGGTCTTCCTGAAGATCAGCCATACACTCCCCCCTTTTATGGTATCAGAGCCATAACCAGGCTCATTATCTGCCTTTACCGGATCTTTTAAGTATGATCTGTGACTGCCGACGTTGATCTGATCTCTCACATCGGAACAACTGATCTTGTTGAGGACTTGAACAGTCTGATATGACGTGTAAACACTTCCCTGTGTCGGTAGACAATTTGTTCGTGATTGGTAAGATGACGTTAAAGAGGAGAAGAGTCGCTATAAGTGTCTAGTTTAGTACGAATTGGGAAAACTCAGAGGGTGTTAGGTCACGTTAAAACTCAAAATATTAACCACGAGTCGAGTCTGTCCCGCTCTATGTCCAGTCTGTCCCGTTCCATGTCCAGTCGTCGGTCGTCAGCGTCTAGGATCGATCACCCATATTATTTCTCATATCTGTCTGATGATTCTAAAATCCCTATTTCTAGTATGCCTTTAGTCAATCCCTATAGTGTCTCTTCTAAACCCCAAAATTCTCTTTCTAAAAGAGTCAAAAAAATAATTAGTCCAAACCCCACCAGGAGTTAAGGTGTATGCTCAAACCTCCAAGTTTGATTCATACCAACTTCCAGCCACAATCTCCGAACACCTATTAACTCTATCCCTTCCCCCAGATCTTCCAAGGATCTACCAAGCACAAGGATTTACCCACATCTACTTCGGTGCAGTGTGGTTACCCCTAACCTTCCAAGGTAGAAAAAGGTCTACCAGCATTCTCCCGGATCGCCTTAGTCGATTCCAGGTTTGTAGAATACCAACACACCTGTATTTGTAAAATTCAAACCACGTTCATCACCGGCACAATGTTTGCCACCTTCTACCCGAACTTCAACATGCCTCTCAACGATCCATCACTGTTTACCGCCTTAAAACCCCAGATTCAGATTAGAGGTGCCCAACAGGTTAACAACTTTCAAGCATCCTTCCATTATCAGATGGTGTACAGAGTCCAAAACCACTGTCTGGACATCATGGTTCCCATGCATGACAACTCAGGTGTTGCGTTGCTCATCGACATCGACTCCAACGCCATGCCTACAATAACATAAGTTCCTAAGCAGATATCCAGAGAAGTGATTCTTAAGCTCCTTCCAGAAAAATGGATAAATCCCGTCCAGACAACGATAGCTCCAGACTTCGTCCGACACTAGGACGGTCTTGTCGAACTCAAGTTCAAGAAAGAAGATAAACGAAACGTCTTCTCTACAATACACATGGTGCAGCCTGTAAAGACTCCAGCCTCGACAGAACATTTCCCGTATGATGTGTGCAACTACCCGTCATGCTTAGACGAAGCAGACAAGGTTGAATACGATGAAGATGTTCCAAAAAGTAAGAAAGGATCCCAAAGGTCTCTAAAGAAGAGATATGAATCATGAGATCTAGCTGTCGGTCTTTTTGGTGAACCATCGGGCAAGTTTGACTACTATGTCCTTTACGGTGACTCAACACCACAATCAACACCAAGACCAGCCAGTCTTTCATCACCTAAAGCCCCTCCTAAGCAAAAAGGAATGTTTATCACACCTATCCCATCCACCTCATCACTAGAAATCCATACTGAGTTCCCAGCCCTGGCCTCGTTCAAAGATCCTGTCCAATAAACCAAACATAGTTGGAAAGTTCAACCTTCCAGAACCACGAATCCCACAGAATCCTCAAGCCTAATCACTGCTGCAGAAGCTACACTAAACTGGCAAAGTGAGAATGCTGTTGTCTAGAACAACGCTCTCAATGCTATCCTAGCTCAGCAAAACAGGTTCAGCCAGACCCAAGAAACCTTGGTAGGCAGGATACTATCTCTAGAGAATATCATCTATGAGATAAGAACCAAGATGCTTGGCCTTCATAACAAATTACTCCAGATAGTCAACTCAGCTCCTGGCCCACAGACTCAAAACTGCCTAGTCCAAAAAGAAGCAGAGATGAAGTTCCTCAAAGCCCAGCTAATAGACCTTGAAAGACAGCACAAGCAACAAATAACTTCAACCATGGCCGATGACCCATGGAGGCTACCAGATGCTCCGTTTGTTAGAACAGCCTTTGAGCCACAACAGCTACCAGTAAACACGTGGTCAGAAGCGTCACCATCAATGAACCTCTGGGAAAATAAACAAGCTCAGATCAGAGCCAAAGCAAGAGAGTCATCCTCAAACTGCAGTGCTTCATCAAGTAGCTCAGACCAGAAAACGTCCACAAGAGGTTCTAAGAAAGACAAGCATGTCAGAGATGACATCATGATGATGACTCATCTAGAATCACCGCAACTCAGAAATGAAAATTCCTTGACAATTATCAATCAGCCGATACCAGCCAGTGTTCCAATATCGGCTTGTGTCCCAGTCATTATCACCTACCCCGATGAAGAAGTAAATGCTAATCCTGAGGTTCCAAAGCCTGAAACAAGCTTAGAAACATGTTACGTGACAAAACCACACCCCCATCAGAAGACTCGTAAAAACAAAACAGAAGTTCCAGAAACAATTGCCAAGATCCATCTCCTTACCAGTCATATGACAGGCCAATCCATGTTATTGCTATCTTTGACACTGGATCTACAACTTCGATCTTAAACCCAAGTATCCACCCTGACGAGTACTGGGAACCGCACCATCAAGGGTTCGTAGCAGCAAATGGTAAATCCTTTATGATCACCAAGAAAAGTGTTCCAATACACTTACGGATCTTCCGCACATGTACGATCAAACACAGGTTCCTAGGTTCAGATTTCCATGGAAAAGATCTCTTATTAGGATTTGATGTCCTCCACCAGTTAAGAGACTTAAGGTACGAAAAAGAAAGATTCAGATACAAGAGGATTAGGAAGCCCTGGAGCACCATCCCAAGAATGTTTATGGTTTCCTCCTTTGCTCCTATTGAATCAATAAAATAAAAAATCATTCAAACTTCTTGTGCAAATAGCCACACACAATTTCTCAAAAAGCAAAGCTCCCCATTATGGCTAAACGAATCGTTTTTCGTCACTCTTCTATTCAAGAAAAATGAAGACATAAACCCAACAAGAGCAAGTCATCCATGGATGAATCCAGACCACACGAATTTAGCTATTCAAGAATGCCAAGAACTGGTAAACCAAGATCTTATTGAACCAACAACATCTCCATGGGCGCGTGAAGCATTCTATGTCAACAAAAGAAGTGAACAAGTCAGAGGAAAATTAAGATTGGTTATAACCTACCAGCCTCTAAACCATTTCCTGGCAGATGACAAGTTCCCACTCCCTCAAAAGAAGACGTTATTCCATTCATTGGTAAATGCTAGAATTCTGTCAAAGATTGATCTCAAAGCTGGCTTCTGGAAACTAGGAATCAACCCAGATGATAGACCAAAAACCGCATTCTGTATTGCAAACCACCATTACCAATGGAAAGTAATGCCATTTGGGCTAAAGAATGCACCGTCCGTCTTCCAAAAGGAAATGGCACGCATTTTTGAGCCAATACTCAATAATTCACTGGTCTATATTAATGACATCCTACTATTCGCAGAAGATGAAGAGGCTCATGCACAGTTCCTACAATAGTTCCACTCCATTGTTCAAAAATACGGGATTATGCTATACGAAAAGAAAATGAAGGTTGGAGTAAATTCCATCGAATTTCTTGCCATGAGAATTACTGAAGGCAAGTATAAACCACAACCACACATTGTAAAAGAGCTCCACCAATTTCCAGACAAGCTGACGTCACAAAAAGAAACCCAACAGTTCCTTGGGCTAGTCAATTATATGGCAGACTTGCCGCCAAATTCTCTGTTCATAGACCTCACCTGTTTCCCATGCTGAAAAAGAGTCCTCCCACTTGGACTGAAAGCCAGAAACAAGCGGTTAGACGAATAAAAGAGCTTGCTGACAATATGCCTCCTTTTAATATTCCGACACAAACAGACAAACGAATCTTGCAGACAGACGCTAGTGATGAATATTGGGAGGCAGTCCTACTTGTTGAAAACTAGGGGTGTCAGAACAATATGTGGCTACAAAGTGGCACGTCCAAAGAATCTGAAAAGCATTACCATTCCACATATGAAGAAATCTTAGCGGTTAAGAAAGGAATCGAAAATTTTCAATTCCACTTAGTTGGCCATAATTTCCTTATTGAAATGGACAGTTCAAACAAAAGATTCTCCCAGAAGCACAATTACTGAGATGGGCGGTTTACCCAATGGATATTTACTGTAAAACACGTTAAAGGAAAACTAATGTCCTTGCATATTTCTTATCAAGACCAAAAGAGTACAAGCCAAGGGCGTATAAATATAGAGAGTCTCAAGAGATCCAGCACCAGCATACCAGACATCCCCATATCCTGCCAACTTTATTCACGATGAATAATCCAGGACCCTCCAGCTCCACAAATCCACTTGCAGAAGAAGTCAGAAACAAGAACGTTCCTGAAGAAATTATAGAAGTAATTGCAGAACATACCTTGAAGGAACAATCCCTATTGTGCTACAAGACGCTCCTCATGATCATTATTAAAAATCATGGTCCGTTCATGAACGGAAATATGTTCCATCCTGATTATCCATTCATGAACATCATCCATAACAGAGACCTTTATATCCTACCTAAAGAAGCTTTATGATTTTTCTGGTATCTATTTGAGTGTCACACATTTACCATGTCTTTCAATTCAGAAAAGCTTCTCCATTATTTAATCAATTGTCAGTGTGAAAAAATGACAAAAGAATCTAAAAATACGTTCACATTGTTGCAATGGTTCCTCACCCCACATAAGTGGATTGAAGAAATTAGATCCTCAAAGAAACAATACTGTGTTGTGTACTTCAGAAGATCAGGATGCTATACTCCTCCATCAACATGTAGAGATGGGCAGTCACTGGTCTTACATGCCCCTTACTGTTTCACACACTCAAGGACAAACATAAAACCTTACAGCATAAATTCCAAATACTGGGCTCCAAAAGAATATGCAGATACTCAGATATGTCTCGCTCATGCAAACAATGTCTCACCTGAATCTATACCAGCAAATGTACTAAGTGGAGAAAATCTTTGGGAGAATGACAATCCATATTCCAAAATATTGAAGGAAGTTCATAACAAGTACACAGAGACCCACCTTGTTGATGACTACTTTGATCCTTATGAAGATGACCCGTCGCACCCAGACTCCCGTTGGAAGTAGAAGTATCTGAGAAGAAGAAGAAGTTCCTTGAAGTCTGTTTCTAATTTTGTGTGCTTAATATGTGTTTAAGAATAAAGCTTAATCACTCTTAAAGTGGTTTTAGCAAGTAGGTTATGTACTAAAATATCTAGTATTGTGTGATGTAAGCCATGATGTAATTTACTAGTGTGATGTAAGCAATGATGTCATGGACACCCTTCCCTGGCCTATAAAAGGAGGGTTCCCCCCTAGTGTATTTCTTATCCTTGGAAAGAAATAAATCTTATTCTTATATATTTCTCTCGAACCTCTCTCTAGTTTCTCTCTCTAAAAACTCCTTTGAGTCTTTTTCTATTTTCTGGTTGGTTGTTTGAGGGTCCTCTCGAGTCTAGAAAGCGTAGTACTTGAGGTTCAGAAGATTTCCAAGCTGAGCTCCGCCTTGTGTCTTGAGGTTCTTACTGGTCTTCCTGAACATCAACCATGCACTCCCCCCTTTTATGTCTTGAGGTTCTTTCTGGTCTTCCGAGATCCAGTTGAGGGTCTTACTGGTCTTCTGAGCTCCACTATAACACATGATAATGATGATAACTTTACGATGTTGATCATCAGCATAACACATATGGTGATGATGATAACCTAGAAGATGATAATGACGACGGCGACGATGACGATGATGATTATTATAGCCCATATATATCGGGACGACGATACGATAATGCCTTAGCCGTGTAGTGTATACCATAATAAAACATGTCACCCATAGGTCACATCCAAGTGCGATCTCGACATCTATAAACCTAACTTATAGGTCTTATGGTTCATGGGTGCTATATGACATTTTAACCCATGGTTGTGTGTTATAAGCTTTATCATGTAATGTTTTTATGTAACTTTGTGTATAATATTATATATACGTTAAATTTAGGTATTGTTTTTTCTAGGGTTAACAATGTGGCTCATGTTATATTTTTATTTATTTCTAGTTAAGGTTTACTATAAATTTTTTATAACAAGTCCTTAGTTATATTGTGTTTTTATAACTTATTGAGGATAACAAGTCCATGGGTGCTATAGGACATCAAAAGCTCCAAATTAGTTCAAATTAGTCCAAATTTTTCAAAAACTCCAAAATATTTGGCGGTAGAATTAATTTTCGTATTAACACTCTAAAATCAAATTACACTCCAAATTATTAAAAACTTCTCCACTCTACAAATTAAATCCTTGCACTCAAATGCTTACACAAGAAACAATCGAAGATGAAGCTTATTGATGAAACAATCGTTGAAGAACATGATTTATACTCCGATAAGGACGCTCATTTAGATGCCCAATCAGACAACTCTGGAGGCTACTCCAGCAGGGAACCCAATGACGACGACGCTCAAGGGTACAACGATATAGCGACGGAGGCTATCGAACCCTTCAAAAGTCTGGCTACTACGAAAAACCTACAAGGGGATTGACAAGGTTAGCTAAGATACGTACCAATTATGCAAAACTCGGGTGGTGTCAAACCAGATCAAAGTTTGATAATCTGGTTAGGTTCACTGGCCAAACCAGATCAAAGTTTCCAAGTTTTTTAGTGGATGTTGAAAGGGAAATGGTTGGCTAGAGACATTTAAGTTGGAGGAAGGTCACAAAGGAGCTTAGAGGTAAATTGGGGGAACAATAACACTTATTATTTATTTTTATTTGTGCATTTTATGGTGTTTAGCCTCGTTTTAACTTTTTTCCCAAAGTTAAAAGAGTTTTTGAAAAGGACTCCTTTTCCCAATACTTTTTTAACTTCTAAAAATCATTTATGATTGGTTAAAGTGGTTTTCCAAACGTCTATGCAGAAATATTTTAAGAAGAAATTTATGTTTCATGGTCTAGGCCACTATTTGTAGTCGTAATTTACCTCTACTGTATATTATGCAGAAATATTTTGAGATTGAGGCACGTCACAGGCCTTCTGTGATGAATCGGCTCGGACACCTTCTTCAAAATTTCAGAATAAAAATGTATGCCAAATACATTATGCCGAACATCGGTAAAACTCTGAAGCTGAAGGCGATACCCAAGGGACACGGGACGATGATCATGCAAGAAGTCTGGGATCGCGTCATTGAGTTAACACAATCAGAGCACTTTCAATTATAAATCTTCTACCCTGCAAGCGTAGATTGATCGACTATATAAGGTTTATGTTTTTTTTAAATATATAAATGATTATAATGTGTGGTTGAAGAAACGTGCGACTTCAACAAAGGGAGCTCGATCAAATAATGTTTTTGATCATCACATGGGACGAGGGGGTTATTCATACCTTTGAGAGAAACTGGTAATCCCCACACTCTCCATTTCAATGATTTGTTGGTTATGTGTCTAATGCTTCCTCAGGAATATTTTACAAGGTCAACAACAAGGAACTTGCACCGGATGAGATGCCTGGCTGTGCATTAATGTGGATGAAATTAAGGGAGGACAAAAATGGTGCATACAAGAATGTTGTTGTCGAAGACGTGGCAATCAAATTAGTATGTTTTAGTATTAAAGTTTTTAAATCATGTTAAAGTCAATTCATTGCCACACACATACCCTTATAGTGGCGTCAAACAAACTTGAGTATGCCTAACTTGTCTCAGCAGTTGATGTGAATACAACTACTGGTTTGGATGGTCAACAACAGTACTAGGGATATTGGATGGGATATTTTTTACTGGGAGTGATTGGTTCATTTAGTTAAAGAAGTACTAATATCATTTCACTAACATGAAGAAATGCACAGAACTGTTGTTTTTTAAGAACTGCTGGTTAACAGCTTCAACAACAGTTCATGAAATCTGACGTTTTATGCTTGTAAGGAATCGACAGTTTGACATTTGTTTTCTTGCAGGTTCAACATGAAGAGCAGATCGCCTCTAGATCCCTGACACTTGAATCGTTACTTGGCAAAGAGAAAGGTGGGTTTTTAAAAGGGACTCGGTACAGATTGACAGCGGGTAAATATTGGGGTGTGAGTCGGGTAAAAGGCTCGTTTAAGGAACGGATTTCCCAACTTGAGTATGAGGCGGCACAGAGAGATGAGGTGGTAAACAAGTTTACGGCTCCACTTGAATCCACTGATGCTATGCTAGCAAGCCGTGATAAGGACCGGTTAGCATTTGAGGCCAGGTTTAGACATCTCGAAGGAATGTTGCCACATATGTCGGCAAGTCGATTACGTGATGTATGTTACAAATAAACATATTAATTAATGCATTCAACATACATAATTGGCATTGTTTGTTGTCACAATTCGTAGGTAAATCTCGTTCCCATTCCGGTTAATTCTAACCAAAGTACAAGTGTTGTGGGGCAAAATAAAATGCCAGCACCAGTAAGTATTTGGTAGTTTTTCTTTGTTTATTACAACTTTCCATGTGATTTTTCATTTTCCATAACCTATCAAATTGATTTGCAGGCCAGTTCTGTGGGAAACATCTTTACCTCAGGTGAGGCTGTGCAACAAGAATCCTCTCTTCAGGTAAGCATTTGACTTGTTTGATTCATTTTTTTAATAATTAACTTTCCATGTGAGTGTGCTGATTTTGCGTAACTTAATTGTAGGCCAAGTCGGTGGATAAAATAGTTGTCCAAATGGTACACACTCCCCAGAGCGCGACATCGGTAAGTATTCGACAATTTTGGTACTTTATATAATTCGTTTCCAAAGTGAGTGTGCTCATTTTCTATTACCAAATTGCAGGCCAGGTCCGTGGATAAAAAATGTTGACTAAACGGTAGTCGATCCCCAGAGCACGACACTAGTAAGTATTTGGAAATTTCAGTTTTTATATTTTATAACCTAATAAGTCTAACAATTCCAATTTCTTTTACCATACCAATGAAGCCTGTAGAGAACAATGTTGACCAAACATCAACACAACTACACTACACTCCGGATAGTAACGGCTCAAGCCAACACTACTTGACAATTTCATATTTTTTTGTTCCGAATACAATTAATTATTGATTTATTTCCACCATAAGCTGATTTATTGAATGACTTTTAGGTAAAACAGAGAAGCCGTAAAAATAGGTGATGTACTTATATATTGACTTCAACTAAGCCATCTTACTTTCCCATGCTTCTTTATAGGTGTATGAGTATGGGCTGTGTCTGAATGACAAGCGTAACAAGGTGGCACATGGTAGAATTCATTGGTCACCGGTTCCACAACAGTTGCATGGAAAAGCAATCCCCGAGTGTTGCTATAAAGTTAGTATTGATGAATCCATTAAGGAACATGCAATTATTCCATGTGAGTCAGGTGAAATTATGACTGTTGGTGATTCAACTGGTACTTTTTTTTCTTGGCCAACATACCTAATCTCATGTGACTAGGAGGTTTGTTCCCTTTTATTTCTATTCAAGTACAAATATTAAGGGTGTTCACGGTTCGGTTTGAAACTGTGAAACCATTCAAATCGGTCATCGGTTTGGTTTCATGGTTAGTTTTTTCATAACTATCAGTCAGTCGGTTTCAAAAGATTCAAACCGTAGCGAACGGTTTTGTTTACGGTTTACAACAAAAACCTATCTTATAAACCGGACCGGACCGTGCATTAATTTATTTATGTTTTGATGTATATATATGTATTCAAATATAATACTGGACATAATTAACTTAAAATTATTTTATAATGTATATAAGAGAGCTGTATTGCTAAACAGTATATAATAAACAATTTAGAAATGGATGGGCAAAGCCCAAATACATATTGTATTAAACTTAACAGTTTGTGGCTAGATTGTGTTTATTGTTTATTTGTGTGTATACTTGTTAAACTTCACAAATACTTGATAACTTTACTATAATATACCATACGCTAACTTGGACATCTTGTATAAAATCCGAATAAGCCAAAACCATGAAACCAAACCGTTACTAACGGTTTGGTTTGGTTCAGTTTAAGAGTCCTACGGTTCGGTTTTGGTTTACAAAAATGAAAACCGTTACCAACGGTTTGGTTCATGTTTTGACTCAAAAACCGCGAAAACCAAACCGTGAACCCCCGTAACAAATATCACAAGAGAGAATATGTTTTGTGACACGGAGTTTTGTTCCTATTTTGTTCTATTCAATAACAAAATATCACAAGAGAGCATATCTTATGTGACAAATAGGTTTGTTCCTATTTTTTTCTATTCAATTACAAAATATGACATTAATTATACATATTTGTTTTTTATATTCTGTTGTTCCAGCTACCACCACTCCCATCCTAAAAAAACAGACAGAGCTGGCAAGAAGTCAAAGGTATAGTACACAACGATAGACGGGGTGAACAAACAGAAGACAAGGAGCAGTGCCAAGAAAATCGACGCCTTAGCTAATATAGAGGTAGTCGTTATTTTGTGTATATATATATATAGGTATAGCTTATTTTGCATATATCTTACCAAAAGATGTATAGATTTGCTTAAGTGAATATTATTGTTAACATAATTTTTTTCTTATTTTGTTTTGTCATGCTAGTTTACTACCGTTTTATATTACTGCACAAAAAATAAATATAATTTATATATTCCCTAATTACACAGTATTGGCCACATAGAAACACATTGAATATTGTGGCAAAAAAAGTAAGACAATATCCACACTTCAAATTACAAAAAATCGAATCTATAAATTACCATTAGCCACATCATAAACATTGTTGTGTGACGGAATGATTGCAAAGTTAATGGAGATAACAAATTATGTGTTGCTAAAAGTGTGACATAGCCACACAAAAAAACAAAAAAAATTGTGTGACTATAAATAACCATTACCAACACCATGCTTGCTTCATTTTTTGGGTGTGTGACGGAATCATATAAAACGTTATATAAAAAAATCACTAAATGTGACCAAATGGCATAAAATAACCACACTCTACATATTTTCGTGTGTCTATCACTAGCCATTGGCCACATTTTCATCACCTGGTTTTTGTTTTTGTGGTGGAACGAGATCAAACGTCACTGAAAAATCACTATGTGTGACCAAAAGTATAATAACATCCACACTTTATATTACAAAAGCATTATGTGTGACAAACGTTAAGACGATGGCCACACCACAAACTACAAAACGGTGTTTCAATGGCAAGTTCACATTTTTAGCCACATTGACAATAACCTCCAGTGTCTATATGATATGATTAGCCACACAATACATCACTATGTGTGACGAAAAGTTTGATAATAGCCAAACTTTAAATTACAAAAAACACTATGTGTGACAAACGGTAAGACAATAATCACACTATAATCTACAAAGGAGTGTTTGAGTGGCAAGTAAACATTTTTAGCCACATTTAATGTAACATCCAGTGTCTATATGATATAATTTGCCACACTATTATTAAATTTAAGTGGTCGTTGCCTTGCTATATCCACATAGTATAGGTCACAATGCTCATTTACCACAACCCTATTGGCCACATTATTATAAAATTCATGTGGCTGAAACATGAATTCATGTGGCTCTATACGTGCAATGGTCACACCTAGTAAATAGTCAAGCTGCCATTTTCTACTATTTAGCCACAATTATTGGAGAGGCTTCTTGATGGCCACCAACCAATGCAGGTACCCTTTAGTCACACTTATAACCACATAAGGCCACTAAAAACTGTGTGTGGCCATATGATACCTACGATGTCGCGACCTTTGGTCACACATGTGACATTCGTGACAAAATGAGGTATACCTTATATACTACGTAGCGAGTAAACGATAAATCTGTTAATTCGTAGTGCCTAAACGAGTAACCAACCGATACTGGTTATGATCCGTATATATACTAAGGGGTCATATATGAGTGATATATACATTATAGTGGCTAACATGTTGATATTAAGACCCTAGTACGTATAAATCCATTTAAACAGAAAAAGTTTCGTTTAACGATACACTATGAGTTTAAACGTAATCGTTAACATCAAAACGAGCATTGTAGCATCCGTCAAGCCGAAAAAGATTTATAGAACACTTATATGACATGTTCTAAGCAATTCGCGAAAATATTTTGGATTTTTATAACGAGCTAGTATATTTTTTTTATTTTACAAAATTGAGTCGAAAAAACACTCGGTTTTACGTTGTTTGTCGTACCCGAACTATTTTTCGCATAAAATATCGAACCCCAATTAAATTTGGACTCGAGATTGATCTTAGTAGCTTACAAAATAAAAAAAAAGAAAAGGAAAAGGGCTAGGGACCCACCCTCTGTTCCGATCGAACTAAAGGGGGGAATCCTCACCCTTGTTTTCCTTTCATTTTAACTGATTTTTATCAATTATACCATCTCAAAACTGAATAAACTCTCTCTACTTCTTTTTTACTACAAAACCCGCCAAAAATCCAAGGTAAACTCTTATGTTTAAGTGTTTTTAATCAAGTTTTTTAAGCTAATTGATATATAGAAGTTAATTAACGTTTGACTAGTAAAAACCATATTTAACCATGTAAAAACCTCTAAATTGGTCCAAAAACATAATTTGAAGTTAAGCATGGTTACAAATCAGAATCAAATACTTTTTTATTTCGTTTTTACGATTTAAAATTTTGGTTTGAAACCCTAACCGAAACCTAATTAACAAGGCTTTATGATGGATGATTGATGCTTGGTTTTGTGTTATATGATATATAGATACACTGAATTTGTGACCAAAGACATGGAGAGTCGATTAAATAACCAAAAACACTCAAAAACCGACAAGGTAATTACCGGTTTACTCGTTTAGGGGCTGTCGTATTTGGTTGTGACGTGCTTGTTGTTACTTTGTGAAAATTTTCAGGTACATTAGGAATCATATAAGTTAGTCCCTGTTCAAATTTGGTAATTTATAAACGAAAAATATTTGGCGAATTTATTACCGTTTATTAGCGTTTAATTATGAAAAATAGTTAAACGTCTTGAAAAATTATGAAATTTCATTTGGAACTCTGAAATATGATAGTTAGATCACTGGTAAAATGTGGGATCAATAAAATAGTTAAACGTTCTTACACGGGTTATTTTATGGTGTTGTGACCACTTAGAAAAATTATCGGATTTCTCGGGAATCGTTTGGTACAAACGGGTTATTTATCGGTTAATTATAACACATAAAATCAATTTTTATAAATAAAAAGTTAAGTTTGAAAATTCTGAAAATATTTTTATAAACTTCTACAGATTTTAATTTATTTTTACAAAAATTCTCACAATTTATATATAATTTACATAAATAGTTGTGATTATTTGAATATTTAAATTATATATATTTTAACAAAACTAGCACTGCTGTGTTTAACGAACTAACTGTTATGTCAAAACATCAAAAGTGGTCAAATATCATAGTTTGGATGAATTTGATAAAACAAACTCTTTTCGAGATTTCCGAACAATTCGGATGGATTGTATGTGTTTTGTATAATCAAACCCGTATGAAAACGGAAAGGAACCGTGCGACCAAACCATATGCCGAAACCCTAGATTTCTTTTATAAATCAAATAATTTTATCAAATAGTATGTCTACTTAAGTTTGTGTGAACTTACGTATTTCCGAAAGGCATAAACGATTAACTTGGCCAGACACGGAAAATGGTGAAACTGAGCCAAATATGGTTTTAAACATTTCATAACGTACAACGTGTCGGTCCCGAATAATCACTCACACTCACTATTAAGTCATAACTCACACAATAAATGTGTCGACAAGAGTTAATGACAGTTGCTATTTTGGGTAAGAAAACTGTTTGTTAACGGCGGAATCAGAAACAAACAGAGTTGTTGCTAGAATATTAATAAAATGTAGACACAAACAATCACTCAAAATATTTCCATTTATATAATTGATTCATACAAATGATAATCAATTAGGGTTCCTTGTTTGGAAAGTTTTATCCTTACAATCCTAGGACAGCCATAAAGGCTGTCTTATTCGTATGGTAGGCGTGCCCTAAGTTATTCTATTTATAGACCTGCCACCACCTGACAACTGTCCCATATTCTAGAAACCCTAATGATTTGATACATATACAAATTACATATTCAGAACTATAATAAGTGTAAAAACAGGTCTTCTGGGTTGACTTTGTATTACTTGTCTTCTCCGAGTAGGCATTGTGCCTTTGTCTTCTACGAGTAGACCTGGTAACCTTGAAGTGTGCTGGAGAAGGGTTCTCCAGGTAGACTTTACTTAGAGTATTTTCCTAAGAAAATACTCACCTAGCAGACTTCAATCTTCTTGATCAAATCAAACTTTGCCCGACATGATCTAACGAGCAACCTTGTTCTTCAGAGATCCTTTCAACTCCTTGTTAGTGAATAAATTATATAGCAAAGCTAAGTGTGCTGGTAACACTATAGCTTGCTCGGAGTTGAACCTTGCCCGATGAAGTCCTTAGAATTATTCTTTTATCTTCCATCAAGCATGCTCGGACCACTGTTTATTAATCAATACCTTGCCCGATCTTCCAAATAGTTGGATTCAAGAGCTTGGTTAGCCAATAGCCTACTCGGAAGTAAAACCTGCTTGGCTATGAAGAACAACCTTGCTAGACATAGTGAACCCTACTTGGATTGACACAAAAGAAGACTTCTAGAAGATAATCATGCTCGGAGGACAAAATACCTTGCTAGGTCAAGTAAACCTTGCCCGGGAGTCCAAGTGTGCTCGGATTCTAGAACTTAGGCATTTCTGGGGAGGTTGAGAAGATTCCAATCTTTCTTAATCATCCTTATGTCATTTCAAGTCAAACTCTTTACTCAACAGTCTCCCCTAGATTGGAACACCTCAGCTGTCCCAAAACACTTCTAAAGTTACATACACTTAGTCAAAATACAAATCAAATCAAAGTCAAATTACATATCCATAAAGTCAAATCATTACATAATCAATTTCTGTCCGTAGACATTACAAAGAAAAATCCTATTCTAAGATCTTCATCTTCTTTTTGCATCATAGGCTGCTTGTCTTCGATTTATTATTACCGTTCCTGCCCTTTGTTGAAAGATGGATAGGATTTGGTAATGAGGGTGACTCTCTGGAACAATCATATCCCTTATATCCCTCAGATCTTCACTGTGAAAAAACGTCAGGTCTTCATCAGTTCTGATTATACCCAAGATAAGTCCATCTGAATTTCGAAGAATATAGTGGCCATCAGTTTCCTTGTATTCAATTTCAGCAGTGATGCCATTCTTTTGGACAATATAGTTTGGGTGTGTCATTCTTCTCCTCATGCTTATACAGGTATTCATGTTTGACAGAGGATTGTTGTTTCTGACTTTTGAGAGATATTCTTGTTCTGCATCCCTTATTCTTCTCATACGGGTCACCCTTTTGTTCCTGTCAAGCTTGGTTAGTTCCCATTTCTTCTTCTGATTCAACAATGGGAACCCCTTTTCAGCTTCACTTCTCAGATACTTTGAAAGCTTGTTTTGTTGTCTTCCGGCCATCTTTCTACTGTCATGATAATCATACAAATAAAGTGTGGCCATTTTCTCAAGTTGTTCGCTTGTATACTCTACAAAGTCATCTTTGAATATAATGTCTCTCAGCTGTCTGCTTTGCATAATCACCTTCAAATATTGAGAGACTGAGTCATAGTAGAGAGTCCTAGGTAGATCCAAATCAGATTGTGGTCATGCCTCTCTTTGGGATCCTGCTCTGCTAGACTCACCTCTGCTTGATGATGGATGTTGCCTTGAGGCAGAGGGCCTAGTTGGAATTGATTTCATGGGTTTACTAGGCCCTGATACAACAAAAGCTTTCTTGTACATTGATTCAATTAATTCAGCAAGATAGTTGATAAGATATGCATAGCTTTCACCTGCATCTCTGTGAAGTCTTGTAATCATTCCAACTATCCTTGGATTATTCAATAACCCCGTAGGCACAAATCTTCCTTCAATAAAGCTTCTGGGTTTTCACCCTCCAACAAAACTTTCTCCCACTCAGCCTTCTGCACATAAAATAGTTCTTTCAAGTGATCTTTATCTACTGCATTAAAGGCATTCACATCCATTCCATTTTGATTCACCATTATACCCCTTAGAATTTGAATCATTTCTTCGTTCTCCTATGGAACTATAGGTTCATCCATTTGTTCTTCTTTAATTTCCACTGGGATATGGGTTTCTTCAGTTTAAGCCCTTTTTGATTCTTTCTCAGCCTCCTGCTTCTTTCTCAATGTCATGATTTTTCTTTTCTTTTCGGGAGTCTCAGTCTGTTCTTCCCTTGACTGCCTAATGGATGACTCAGGTTGAACTCTCTTTAACTTGTCTTTCCATTGCAGTTTGTTATAATGAGAGTCAATGACAGTTTTAGAAAGGCTATTCACCAATTCTGGTGACATACCCTTATCCAATAGATATCCACATCTACACCAAACTTCCTTTTCAACATATCAAGCTTTTCAGCCAGTTCAGCTTCCCTTTCAAAATTTTCTTTTTCATATTTTGCAACAGCTTCTCTGGTGTTGTTGTATGTTTCTCTAAGCTTCTCAAACTTGAAATTAGTCAAATCTTTTTCAGAGTAGCCATGACGTCTCAAATATTCTCTATAGTTTTGACTGTCTCTGTTCTTTTTCTGCATTTGTTTCTTAATGATGTCCCTTTCTCTATCCAATTTTCATTGTAGCTCATCATCATTCAGAGAGGCAAGATCTTCGAACTTGAAAAAATGTCTAATCAAACTTACAATCAAATGATTGTTCCTTCTTGCATCATCAAGGGTTTGTTGGATATTTACCCTTTGTTCATTTGACAATTCTACTTATGGGGACACAATATCAACATTTTTATCAACTTTACCCTGATCATTGACATCATCATCATCATATGCATCATCCTCCTCTGTTGATTCATTCACATCATCAATTTTTGGTTCATTTGGAGTTGGAGTATCGACAACTGGAATGTTTGGAACTCCTTGAACTACTTCCTCAGGCCTCAACATTTGAAGAGGAACCGGCCTAAGAGGACTTGCTTGCTCATCTGGGGTCTCAACAAAGTATTGGTTCTTTTCATCCCACTTCCCCATTTTAACAGATTCAGCTTCACCAGCTTGATCATAATCATCAGGTCTGAGCCTTTTTCTTGTATATTTCTTGCCATATCTTGCATCAGCCATATACTCCCAATCAGATGGGTTTTATCTTCAATATTCTTCAATTTGTTCAGCCCATTTCTTAGCAAAAATTGAGGAAATGGATTCACCAACTTCTTCATAATTTAATTTCATATTCATGTCATTTACTGGCTCAGCTGTTGAATTTGTTTCATTTTGGGGCTGATTTTGAGATTGACTGAACTTGCTCACTACCATGGCAAGTGAATTATCTACTTCTTCAGTCCTCTTCAGATTAATCAAGGTCTCAATCACCTCTTGATCATCTTCCTCCTTCTGATCTAAAGATTTTGAAACATTAGCCTGCTCAATCAATGTCTCCTGCTCTGCCAGCTCTTCTGTAGTTAGGGTTCGGGCAATGTGTTCCCTCTCCATTGTTTCATTCATTACTTTTTCTATCCTTTTGACAGCAGTAGCAGCAACCTCATTTACTTCCTCTTCCTCCTCAGTATCTGCCCTTATAGGCTCAATCACCTTCTCAGCAATGGCTTTGCCTTTGGCTAGCCTTATTCTCTTGTCACTCTCAGTTTCAGAAGGAAAATCATCAATGTCTTTCTCCAATTGATCTATTTCATCATCATGCTTCCTCTTGGAACTTTCTTCAAATGTTTCTGGTTCACTCAGTATGAGTTCCTCAGTAGCAGCATCTTCATCAATTATAACATCAGTCTGCACCTCAGTTGCAGTTGAAACATCAGTCAAAACATCAGTTTGAATGTCAGTGGCAACATCAGAGGTAGCAACATTGTCATCAGTGTTCATCTTTTCAACTTCATCCTCTACACCCTTTTCATTTCTCACTAACTCATCATCCTCTAACAATATTCAAAACTTCATTGTTGACATCATAATTTTGTTCTTCTCCCTCAGACTCATCAACCTCATACTCATCCTCCAATATCGATCTTGGACCACTGTCCTCATCATCACTTTCATCATACGCATTCAAAATACAAGTCAAACCATCATCATCAGTTGTCTTCACACATGCATCTACCATCACATCATCATTAGTACCAACAGCATCAGTTGGTTGAATAATATTCTCCCTCTGTTTTGGGGAAGCTGAGATCTTCTCAACCTCCTGTTCCAGGGTTTGAATTCATGAATTGTCTAGGGCCTACTGTGCTTTCAGCTCCACATTCTCTGTTCTCAACTCATCATTCTCATTCCTCAACTTTACTTCTTCAGTTATCAAATCAAAGTTTCTCTGGTAAAGGTTGGAAATATGGGGAGGTGTAGTGGGTGGTGAGATGTGAAATGGTTATGGTAAAGGATTTGTGGTTTGGGTCTGGGGTTGGGTTTGGGTTGTGGTTTGAGGTGGTGTTTGGGTTGTGGTTTGAGGTAGTGTTTGGTTTGTGGTTTGAGGTGGTGTTTGGGTTGTTGTTTGAGGTGGTGTTTGGGTTGGGATTTGGTGTAAGGTTTCAGTTTGGCTAAGGGATAAGATGGGTGTGTGAGTGGGTGGGGATTGGTATGTTTGAGCAATTGGTGATGGTGGGTAGGGTGGTGTTTGTGGTGGTGTGGCTATGGGTGTGGTTGGTGGTGTAAGTATGGGTTCAAACTCCCCCTGATCTTGTACTATATCATCAAAATTACCTTCACCTCCTCCTTCATTACCATCATCATTATCAGCATCATCACCTGAACCATCATCATCCCCTGAATCATCAGTTTCACTCTCATCATCCTCTTCATCATCAACATTCTCATCCTGTTCTTCCTCAGGCAATATCTCATGCAAATGAGGAATTTCAATGTCATCAACCATCAGCCATGGTAAATCTTCATAGACTTTATCAGGATTGAATCTGCTTGTGCTGCCAGAGTTGCAATCCTTTTGTATGTATCTGGATCTTGTAACACATGAGTGACTCTAGTAACAGGCAATCCCTCCAACTCTTTAGTGAAGATGATTTGTATGAACCTGGGATAGGCTAAGAATTTATCTTTGTTTGCCTTTTTCAAGTTGCTCACAAGTCCTTCAAAGATCAATCTTGAGAAATTGAATAAATATCTAAACAGAACAGCAACTGTGGCATTTGCCAGATCCTGACTCATAAGAGTCGATGAGCCTTTTCGTGGAGCAAAACCCTGAATGATGTGGTGTATTAAATATCTGTGTATGTTGGGGAACATTCCCTTTTGGAATTGTCCGTCATGTACCGTCCCCTGATAACCCTTCATCTGCCCGAATATCTTGAATAGTTGGACAGTTGTTAAGTGAATCGGATTTGGGTTATCATCATTCAACTGCAAGCATCTTCTAATAAGACCTTCGTTTATTAGAATCTCTTGATTTGCTACTATGGCTTCAATCCTTTTCCCATTCACATCGTCATAAAGCCACACTGACTGCCAAATATCAAGTGAGTGATTTCTGTATATAACCGGGGATTCTGTAAGAGCGAAATTTATGTTTGACCGTTGAAGCCATCTTATTATCACAGTGACTTCTTCATTACCGGAGTGACTTGCAACAACGCACACATGTTGTGCTTGTGCTCAAAGATATATCTTGGTTGGTCATCATCCGCCAAATCTGAAAACGTAAACAAACACATTCAAAGTGGAAATTAGTCCTAAAGTCCACAACTTTAAGCAATTTCAAGTTATAAGTTTGAAGAAGATTAAGAGAAATTTCATTAAGAACCTGATCTTCGGCAAGTTTATAACCTACACAAGAAACAAAAATTTAGTAATCATGAATAATTAAAGCCCATTATTACCTAATCGTGGTTGGAAAACATTTAATTAAAGCTTACGGAGTCGGATTGTGAGGGCTGATAAACTAGGGTTAGGGATTTGTGATTATCTCAGTTTGGCAGTTGAGTTTCTGAAACAAGGGTGAGAGAGTGGAAGGTGAGAGAGAAAGTGGGAAAAACTTCTCTAACTCCCTCTTATATACCCTTTGAAAGTGGGGTTTAAACGCATTTTGTCTTGTAGTGAGTTAATAGCTGTCAAACAGTACTATTAACAATTTAAAATATTCAATTTAAAACCTTTCTCGATAAAGTTCATTTATCAAACCTTGCTCGGAATAAGTTCATTTTAGTTTACAAGGCTTGCTCGGAACCTTCCACTTTCTCAAAGCTAGCTCGTTTCAAAGAAAATATCAGTTTAGAAATAAATATAAGTTAAATGAAGGAAGCTTACTTGAAATACAAGATTGCTCAAGAACTGAATCACAAGACAAATAATCAAGTATAAAATATCAAATAGGTAAACTTGCTAAGAATCAATCAACTGCAAGCATCTTTTTATAAGCCCTTCGTTTATTTAAATCTCTTGATTTGCTACTGTGGCTTAAATCCTTCTCCCATTCACATCGTCATAAAGCCTCGCTGACCGCCAAAAATCAATTGAGTGATTTCTGTATATAACTGGGGATTATGTCAGAGCGAAATTTATGTTTGACCGATGAAGCCATTTTATTATCACAGCGACTTTTTCTTTATTCGGAGTGACTTGCAACAAGGCACACATGTTGTGCTTGTGCTCAAAGATATATATTGGTTGGTCATCATCCGCCATATCTGAAAACATAAACAAACACATTCAAAGTGTAAATGAGTCCTAAAGCCCACAACTTTAAGCAATTTCAAGTTATAAGTTTGAAGAAGATTAAGAGAAATTTCATTAAGAACCTGATCTTCGACAAGCTTATAATTTACACAAGAAACAGAAATTTAGTAATCATGAATAATCAGAGCCCATTATCACCTAATCGTGGTCGGAAAAAATTTAATTAAAGCTAACCGAGTTGGATTGTGAGAGCTAAAAAATTAGAGTTAGGGATTTGTGATTATCGCACTTTGGCGGTTGAGTTTCTGAAACGAGGGTGAGAGAGTGGAAGGTGAGAGAGAAAGTGGGAAAAACTTCTCTAACTCCCTCTTATATACCTTTTGAAAGTGGGTTTTAAATGCATTTTGTCTTGTAGTGAGTTAATAGCTGTCAAACAGTACTATTAACAATTTAAAATATTCACATTTAAAACCTTGCTCGATAAAGTTCATTTATTAAACCTTGCTCGGAAAAAGTTCATTTTAGTTTACAAGGCTTGCTCGGAACCTTCCAATTTCTAAAAGCTTGCTCGTTTCAACGAAAATATCAGTTTAGAAATAAATCTAGGTTAAATGAAGGAAGCTTACTTGAAATACAAGATTGCTCAAGAATTGAATCACAAGACAAATAATCAAGTATAAAATATCAAATAGGAAACTTTGCTAGGAATCAATTAAGATACCCGAATAAATTTCTCAGAAATACTTCTAATTACAAATCTTACTCGAGTAGCTCAACTTATCACAAACTCTACCCGTAAATGAAAAATAGTTCACAAATATTCAATCAAGTATACTTTTATGTAAAGTATGCTTGAAAATTTTCAAGAATACAAAGTGTGCTAGATGGGGATTCTTAACACAAAGTGTACTCGGAAAGTCAAGTTTTGAAATTACCAAGTATATTAAGGGAACATTTGAAAATTTCAAAGTGTGCCCGAAATATAAAGTGTGCCCGGGAAACTAAGTTTTCCCGAAAACAATTGTAATTTCAAAGATTCATAATCACAAGTAATACCTAGCTTGCTAAAAATGAGTTTAAATAGTAAAACAAACACCTAAGTGTGCTATATTGCTAAAGCTTGCTAGAATATCGCATCTAGTCATAAAGCTTGCTAGATTGACTTACAACAACCTATAAAACAGTTAAGTTTGCTAGAAGGTATTGAAATCAACAAAGCTTGCTAGTGAACAGTGCAATCAATCATATCAACTAGTTTGCTAGAAACAGATGAACTTTCAAAAAAATCACTAAAGTATGCTCGAAATTGACAAACTTAGATAAAAACATCTAAGTATACTCAGAAAGGTTATAAAACATCAAACATTACCCGAAAATACATATTCAACCATTTTGAAGGTAAAATGCAACACTCTTTGACTTAAACACAATATCAGTTATATTTATCAATATAAATCATTGTTTATGAGCAAATGGTGCATTTAGAGATCAAATTTCAGTTATGTTTTTTTTTTTCAAAAACAGTTTCTTTCTTTTACTGAAAAGATCTCAAGAATGGGATCATATTGACTAAGTAGCTTTCTCAATACTTCATTCTCAGCATTATTATGACAACATAGACAGGTTAACAGCAGGTCTAGACTTAGCATGAATTTCATCTCTTTGGTGATATGATTAGGTTTCAATTAATATGCATAAAGTTAAATGGATAACACATATTGTTTTTAGATGCTCCATATCTATTCTCAAAGCTTATTTGGCTTTCTCCAGATCACCTCAATTTGACTTTGACCCCTGGACTTGGTTAAAAACTTTTAATGACAGAACAATTTTTAAATTTAGATATTTCTTTTCAAATATAAAAAACATTGGTGAAGTTGAACATTAGACTTACATGCCACGCAAGTCGGACTTACAGGCCTTTCATTCAGAATGTTTAAAAGACTTATATGATTGCCTCCACCCCTGTAGTTCTAGAATTAACCCCTCATCTTTGCATTTTCTTTATAAAAATTTGTGAACATTTATCAACTTTTGATTGACAAAATATTTGAAATAAGGTAGTTCACATTTGTTCATTTTCATTATTTTGTAAATATTTCATTCAGGAAACCAAATACCAACGGGCTTGTGTATGACTGGATAATCACTTTTTCTGCCTATTATTTGGAAAGATTTTTCTTGGAACATGCATAGACAACAATGTAACTCCACATTAAGCTTAGCAGTTTCTTTATGTTTATATCACCTTAGATTTTACACATCATGAGAAAGCAACCATACATGGCAATAACTGTACTAAGTGCCTTTATTAGCCTGTTAAATCCATATGATTGGCTAAGCAGTCAATGTACTATCATTTCCCATTTAGATAAAGTTTAATACTCAGTCACCCCAATATCTCTTAATTGTAAGGCAAATGGATATCCTGTTTGTCCACAAGTGTTTAACAGGACCAAACATATATGTGAATACATGTCTTTTAAAATCAGCGTTATTGACATAATTTTAAGTGAAGGAATAGAAAGCAAGTTACAATTTCCCCAAATGCTTTCAGTTTACCAGGTTAATGGCTATCCTTTCAATAAGAAAACAGATGACAGGACGAAACATAAACAAGTATATGCCCATCCAACTTGAGCAAATGACATAATTTTTAGCAAAAGTAACTCTTTGAGACTTTTCATTGAAAATTTTCTTTTAAGCTTCTACAAAGCTTTGAACTGAATAGTATTATCATGTCTCTACACCATTAACAACTTGATCTTGAATTTTCAAAAGATGTTTTGATAGAAAATGTTTCTTAAGAATTTTCAGTTAGGCATATCATTTTGACTCAAAAACACATTTTGACACAATCACAAGCATATCATATTCAAATCTTAACCATAAATGATATTATCAAAATAAGCAGACACCACACAATTCATAGTCTAGCAAATCATAACAACATCATCTGATCAGAATAAACATATATTCAAACATTCAAACATGAATTCAGATAAGCATATAATCAATTTTGACAATTCAAACTACTTATCATGACATCCTTTCAGTCAACTGATAAACAATTATAAGCATCAATGATACCTAATTTACACAGATAATCAATTAAGCACATATCAGTTAACATAAAAAAGTATCATAATCAAACATACACACACAACATTCACTAAGACTTTGAGAAAATAGTCAGTTTGCATAGTCAAGCACACATCATTAATCAGACTTCATTAGAGTTGATCATGCCCAGGGCTTTAAGAAGAAAGTTGAACCTGGTTCTATCAAGTGGTTTGGTGAATAGGTCAGCCAAATTATCACTTGTATCAAAACTTTTAACGTCAATTAAACCTTTTTCACTACAATCTCTTATGATGTGTGTCTGATTTCAATGTGCTTAGTCTTGGATGTTGCACAAGATTTTTAACAATGAAAGATGCAGCAGTGTTATCAATAAAGATTGGGGTATTCAGAAAATTCAAACCATAGTCCAGCATCTGATTCTGAATCCAGAGAACTTGTGCACAGCAGGCAGATGCAGCAATGTATTCAGCTTCTGCTGTTGAGATTGATACAATGGGCTGCTTCTTGCATTGCCATGACACCAATCTGTCACCCAAGAATTGACATCCTCCAGAAGTGGACTTCCTGCTCATATTACATCCATCCTAATCACTATTTGTGTAGGTAATCAGATCAAATAACTGGTTCTTTGGATACCAAATCCCCAAATCAGGTTTTCCCTTCAAATATCTAAAGATTCTCTTAACTGCATTCAAGTGAGAAACCTTTGGACTTGACTGAAATCTTGCACATATACACACAGCAAACATGATATCTGGTCTTGAAGCAGTAAGATACATCAGAGACCCAATCTTTGCTCTGTATTCATGTTCATCACTGGCTCCCCCTTTTCATATGCTACCATCTTCTCTTTTGTGTCCATAGGAGTTGAAGCAGTCTTCAAATCATTGCATTTGAATTTGTCTAAGATGTCCTGCACATACTTAGACTGGTAGATGAAGATCCATCAGCTTTCTGTTGAAATTTCAATCCAAGAAAGAAGTTCATTTCTCCCATTGAACTCATTCTATATTTGGATATCATCACATCTTCAAACTCCATACACATCTGTTCATTAGTTGACCCAAAAATAATGTCATCCACATAGACATGCAGCAACAACAAATCTCTTCCTTTCTTCTTGTAAAAGAGGGTCTTGTCAATGGCTCCCCTTTGGAAACCATGTACAAGCAAATGATTTGACAACTCATCAAACCAAGCGCTTGGAGCTTGATGCAATCCATACAATCTTTCAATTTAGGAATGCAGATTTGACATCAAGTTGGAATACCCTGATATTCTTTGAGGCAGCATAACCTAAAAAGATTCTTATGGCTTCAAGTCTTGCAACATGTGCAAAGACTTCCTCAAAATCAATACCTTCTTCTTGCAGGCATCCAAGTGCAACAAGTCTGGCTTTATTCTTAATCACAATACCCCTCTAATCTCTCTTATTTCTGAAAACCCATTTACAATTGCATATCTGTTTCTTGGCCTGTCCACAAGCTCCCAAACATGTAGATCTCTGAACTGTGCCAACTCCTCTTGCATTGCTTCTACCCAGCTAGTGTCCTTTAGTGCTTGAACAATTTTCTTTGGTTCAATCTGGGATAGAAAGCAGGAGTACAAACAGATGTTTGCAGATTCAGAATGACCTCTTGTAACTCTTTCATATATATTTCCAATGATTTTTTAGAAGGATGATTCTTTTCAACATAAGAGGTTTGAACTATCACATCTATAAACACAGTAGTGTTAAAATTTGATTCATTGAGAACTGGTTCATCAATGATCAAATCGGTTGTTTCAATATCAGCTTCAGGAGCTTCCTCATTCTTCTGCCTTGAGGTGGATGCACCATTGTTTCCCCAATTAAATCTTTCAAACAAATCTTGAAACCTTGCTGTTGAAACTATCTCTTCTTCAATAGTTTTGTTGATTGGATCTTCCCAATTTTGAACTTGATCATTCTGCACTTCCTGATTGTCTTGATTATCCTCTGCTTGATCATGTTCTGGTCTTTGATTGTTTTCTTGATTAATATCTTGCACTTGCTCAACATTTTCACTTGAGGGATCCTTTATGAATGTATATTCACTTTCTTTACTTGCAACCTTTGTCCATAACTTTTCCAAGTCCAATGTTTTCAGATTTTTCTCTTCCATCACACTGGTCTTGTAAAATGAATCATCAAAGTCTTCTGGGTAGATCTTGAAGGACTTAACCAATTTTTCAAGATCAAACAACCATGCTGCACCGTCAACTGTGTTGAACTGATTTTCATTGAAGATCACATCAGATGATTCAATCACAAATAAATGATCTTTCACATATACCCTGTAGGCTTTTGACTGTGTAGAGTAGCCAACAAAGAAGCAATCCAAGGATTTAGCTTGAAATTTGTTTAAATATTCCTTGGTGTTCAAGAATGAACATTTGCATCCAAAAGGCTTGAGAAACTTGATATAGGTCTTTCTATTAAAGAAGATTTCATAAGGAGTCTTGTTATGTCTCTTATTAAGAAGTACCCTGGTCTGAACATAGCATGCTGTGTTGATGGCTTTTGCCCAAAATGTAATTGGTAGATTAGCATCTGCTAGAATGGTTCTTGCAGCTTCAATTAGTGTTCTGTTTCTTCTCTCTGCAACACCATTTTGTTCAGGAGTTATAGGAGCTGAGAATTGTTGAAGTATACCCTTTTCTGCATAAAATTCTTCAATAACTCCATTCTTGAACTCAGTATCATTGTCACTCCTCATCACTTTAACCCTTTTATCCAGTTGATTCTCAATCCTGGTTATACAGCCTTTAATCAACTCTACAGTTTCATCCTTTGTACTTAGGAAATAAACCCATGTATATCTTGAATAATCATCAATGATCACTAGACAATATCTTTTCCTTCCTATGCTTGGGACACTCACAGGACCAAAAAGATCCATATGAAGCATTTCAAGCACCTGATCGTATTATGAGAAGACTTGTGCTGCTTGCCCTTTTGGCATGAGATACAATTATCATCCAATCTGAATTCCCTTGTAGGTAGGCCAATTACATGCTCACCCTTAACAAGTTTGTTCATGTTCTTCGGATTCACATGACACAATTTCCTATTCAACAATTTTGATTCATTTTCAGTGGCTTTGGAAACAAAACAGGTACATCCCCTTGAAACAACATCCTTCATGTTATGTTCATATAAATTGCCATTCCTTGAGGCCATCATCATGATCATGTCAGGAGGGATCACATATTCTGGTCTAAGTATGAAACAATGAGTGTCATCAAATCCCACGTTATAACCCTCGTCACACATCTGAGATATGCCCAAGAGGTTATATTGTAATCCCTCAACATAGAAGACATTGTCAAATGTGACTTTCCCATTTGTTAAGATACCCTTTCCAACAATTCTTCCTTCATTCTCATCACTACCAAAGGCTACTGGACCTTCAAACTTCTCTTCATAGTTGACAAGTGACATCTTATCACATGTCATGTGTCTGGAACACCCACTATCCATATACCACACTTAATTTAGTGAAGTGGATGGTTCCTGCACACATTGAAAGAGATTGATTAGTTGGGTGATCAGGTGCAAGATTTTTCAACTTGCAAATCATCATATTCATTAACAGTAGCAACATTGAGAGTGAGTGTAATGGGTTCAGGATGTTCATGAGTCAACTCAAGATTATCTATATTATCAGTTTTATAATTACATTCTCTTGGAGTTTTCACACATGATGTTGGGCATGGACAATCATCCAATACAATGACACACTCTTGGACTACATAGTCAGTTGGTCTTGGATAGACTTTCACTTCAGTATTCTTCTCCTCCTTAGCTTCAACTTTAGGTTTCCAGAAGAATCCTTGAGGTCAAAACCATGTTTTAACAAGAACTTTTCATCACCAGTTAGTTCAGTTGGTTTCTTTCTTGTGAAAACATTTTTCTTCTCTTTCTTATCAACATTTGGTGATCCTTGAGAATTATCAGACTTAACTAAATTTATGTCTTGTTTGGGGATAATTCTCAAAGGCTGAAAGTTCTTTTTGACAGCAGTTACAGACTTCTTGGTTGATTTGCTTCTTCTGAATTGTTCACCCACATGTTTCCATGGTTTCACATCAATTTTCTTTTTCTTCTGAACCTCCTCCGCAACTTTCTGAACATTTTCATTCAAAGTTTCCTTTCCACCCACCTTTCCTTTTCCCAGATATTCATCATACTTCTGTTTGTACAGAACAAAATCTTGTCCAAATTTTGTCTCATCTGGTACATGAAAGGGTTTAAAGTTGAGCCTTTCATTACAAGAATCAATGTGGTGACCATATTCATCACATTTTTTGCACCACACTTTTCCTTTGAATCTTTCATGATCACTTCCCTTCTTGAACCTCTCACTTGGTCTAGGTGGTTTGACACCAAGTGATTTCTGAGTCTTTAACCCATCAAAGTCAATTAAGAAGGAACAAGTTCTTCTATCTTGATATCTTGTCTCTCAATTTTGCTCTTTACAAAAATGATTTTCTTCAAGCTCAAAGGTTCTTCATCTAGGCTTCCCTTTTGCCTTGATTGTCTCTTCTTTTACTCCTCCATGGTTTCAACTTCACCAATATCAAATACTTCATGGCTTGAGAAGACAGGGTAAACAGGAATGAAGTTGCCACTAATGACCGTTACATCTGCCTTCTTCAGTTTCTTCTCTATAAACCTCTTAAATAGAGTTCTGTTTGGAGGTCTCACAGCATTGTAACTAACCTTTTTCCTTTCACATATGTCAAAGAACACATGTTCTCTCTTCATTCTTTCATTATGTATCTTCATCTTTGGTGTCATTGGTGGTAATAATGGAAGTTTGTCTACTGATTCTGGTTTATTAATTCTTCTATTCTTTTCAGCAGCCTTGATTTCTTCATCTGTAATCTGATCACTTAACTCACTCAAATCATTTGCATTTAGATCATCAGAATCAAAGTCATCCTTAGAGACTTGTACACCAATAGACTTCTCTTCCCTTTCATCCTCTCTAACCAAAAATTCTCCCTCTTCATTCACTTCTACCATCTTGTACTTATCAATGACCTCTTCTTTGTCTCGAAACACATCTCTAAACTGTTGAAGTTATCCATCTCTCTTTTCTTTGTCAGCCTTGGGTTAAAAGTTGTTGTTGAATGGTGGAAGAACAACCTTATACTTATCTTCTTCTTTCACTTTGTTCAGTATCCCACAGATGTTTCCAGTAGATACCAAATTCTTCAAAAATTCATTTTCAACATGTAGCTTTGTGTTTTGAACCTTCTCTTCAATAATCATCTTTTTCAAACCATCTATTGTTGGAATCGATCTGCCCAAGACACATATTAGAGTTGATGTGGCTAGTACGTATTGATCCAAGTCGGGTCATACCCAATAACAAGCTAGACAAACACCATGATAATTATTATTAGATATGATCTAAGTAATGATTATCAACACTTATAATAATTGGAAAATGGTTTTCTAAATAGTTGCATTTGTGTGTCAAATAAATTATATGGATAATTTATATTTTGAGAGATGTTATTTAAATTGGTTAAATAACATATTGCGTGTTACTTATGATATGTTTTATAACATAAGTATCAAAAGTAAATAAAATGTAAGTAATTAAAAGTGGATTTGAAATTTGCGTAGGAAAATTCCTCCCTCTTCTCTCTCCTCCTTTTATTCTTTCAAAGCATGCATGGTTGTTTATTGGGAGATCACTTTTCTTGGAGAAAAACAACCATACTCTCTCACACACACATTGCTCTCTCTTTTCTCTCCATTCGGAACCGAGAAGAAGAAGAACAACAAGGGTGTTCTTGCAAGTGTTTTGGATCCTAGAAACCTAGGTGTTTGTTGGAGCTTGTCGGGTATACAAGCTTGAGGATTTGTAACACCCCGCAACCGCAGCGGAAACGTAAACGGGATGCGACAGACACCTCTGATATCAACCACATTGTTTATAAAGAAAACTGAATGCATTAATATACTTCAAAATTACATTATCTCATCTTTCATTACCGTCTAGGTGATACACACATCATACAATACGATTCATAATTCTATCTGTTATAATGTATCCTAACATCCCGCACACAAATCATACACACATCAAGCACTTAGCACGTAAGCAATCACTTCATCTAAATTGTACCTGAAAAGCATGTGAGAAAACGGGTCAACTACGAATAGTTGGTGAGTTTCACAATTTTAGTAAACCATGATAAATCCATATCATAATATAATATTATCTGGGGACACTGTTAACCCAGTACTGTACTCACTCCGGGGACAATGTTAACCCAGAAACACTTTTAGGAACCCCTTGGGACACTGTTAACCCAGTACTGTACTCACTCCGGGGGCAATGTCAACCCGGAAACACTTCTAGGAACCCCTGGGGACACTGTTAACCCAGTACTGTACTCACTCCGGGGGCAATGTTAACCCGGAAACACTTCCAAAGACATCTAGGGACACTGTTAACCCAGTCCTGTACTCACTCCGTACGATTCCCGTACAATCAAATATTTATAAATATACGCAAATCCATGCGTTCAGTATGTATTTAAACATTTCAATAGTAACATGCTTTCCGCCCCGGGAAAATATTTAAAAACAATTCAGAAAAAGGGGCTCGTGAAACTCACCTTAGCACATGCAAGCAGGTAACAACAATCATTATCAGTTAACACGTCCAATCTGTAATATGATCCCTACGATCGTTACTATACACTTATTATTAATATAACTTTAACCAAGTGAACCGGTACATCTGGGGGCACTGTTAACCAGCACTGTACCTGTTCTGGGGGCAAGGTTAACCCAGAAACACTTCTCCGGACTCAGATTGTGATGACGTTTAGAGTTCCATGGTCACAACTACTATTAGTCGTTTTTTCTCGTTTTGCGTGTCTAGCACGGTTATCCGTTTTTTTATGTTTCAAAAATGAGTTTGGTCACACACGACCCGAAAATAGTGGTTTTCTGATAATTTAATTAAAGATGTGAAATTATAGCTCGGTTTAGACGTCCCGATTGGCCGCGGGACCCGTTTCCGTCTTTGGCGTACCGGAAACTGTTAAAATAGGTTAAAATTACTCAAATCATCCGAATTATTTTCGGATGATTTATTTTTACTTGTCTAACTCATTTATATGAAAATAGCTCATTTTTAGGGTTTTTATACACCAGTTAGCTCGCTTAAGCGAACTTCACCGGTTTACGCGTTTTAACTTTAAAAGTTTGATAATTAGCACAAATAATTATCCGTTTACTCTCGGATCTTGAAATTTTGCACAAATCACTTTTTAACAGTGGGGAATTTTATAAAAATATTTCCAGAATTAATTCTTATATTTAAAATTTATTTATCTATTTTTAAACACCATTTAAACACTAAATATGTCGTAAATACCAAACGATCATAGAAAAATCCCAAATTTTTCCTGGATGTCCCCTGCCATCCACATAGTCCCCTGTAATTTTTCCAGAACCAAAATCTTCTTTTACATGCCATTTTCACTAAAACCGAGCTAGAAAACCCTAGAACTTGTTTAACCAAAAAGCCTACTTAGACTTCTCCAACTGACCTCAAATTTTGTGTGTGACTTATAAATGATATAAAAAGCTTATCTGTAATTTTCCAGAATTTTTCATAATATTTAACTATTTTTCACCATTTTTAGCCAAAACCGAGCATTAAATTCACCAGATATTCATCCTTTATCCAAAAATTACCAAAAATTCACAGAACTCATATTTACATGTGGTTAACACCTCTGTAAAATTTCATGACCTAACTCTAAAGCATCAACAATCTGTCCAAATTTCCCAAAACCGAACATAACCGAATATACCTTTCGTTTTCTGCCACTACAAGCTACAAACTCATCTTTCCGCCTTATCTACCACTAAATACAGAGCCTACAAACAACATACCACAATACCAAGTAAGTTACACTCACGATCAAGCCATTTCTTTCATGGTTACGGTTATGATACTAAAACAAAGATTTAACCGTAAAAATTCGTTTTTGATTCGTTTACCTCCTTTCTTGGACCAAGATCCCTTGTATAACCCGTATACATCACTTGATCGTGCAAGAATCGGTTCCATCTCGGGTTTTCACCCTTTTTCACTTGGAAACCTCATTTTCTTGAAAGAAAACTCAAGAAACGAACATAAACACGTACATACACGATCTTTACCTTGGTTTTTCTTGTTAGGGTCTCGGGTTTTGGTTCAAGAACTTGAGAGAATTGGTGGTTTGTTGGATTATGTTTGTAAAAAAAAGAAAATGAAATGAAGTGTGGGGAGAGGTGGTCCGATCGGACCTTTGGAGGGTGGGGTGGGGACCCACATCTTCATTTGTTGCCACATATTCGGATACTCGTAATCCGGATAATGTTTTGGATAATCTGGTTCAGTTCGTTTTTCGGTTAAACGTTTAATTCGGCTTAAAACGAGGCTAAAACGGTCGTTTTTCGGCTTAAAATAAAATTTATATAAAACCGATTTAAAAACTTAAACCACGACATTTATTAACTTAAAACATCACAGTATTAATAAATGTGCATCTTTTTCGGCTTGATCGATCGTCTCTTGCTCGGTTTGGTAATAAAGGTTTCGTTTAACGTACCGACGTACCATTAAATCGAAATCCTTTTTCTGCGCTTTAATTCACTTATCCCGAAGCTTTAATACTTCGTAACATCACTAAATATCATATATCTCGTCTATAATTGAACCCTCGATTCATTCGGGTTTCAATAACTATCGATCGATTGATCGCATATTCAATACGGTGAATTATGTATTCACGTAGAATCAATACAATGAACCATGTATTATCGTATGATTACTATGGTAATTCATATACCCGACATTAAATATGACGTAACCACAGTCTACCGGTTAGGGTATACCTGGTTTCGTCGGAATCGTTACACAAGCCTAAGCTGGGATTGTGGTACACGAAAGGGGGAGACTTGGATTTTGTCGCTTACACAGATTCTGACTATGGAGGTTGCAATCAGAACAGGAAGTCGACAACCGGTGGATGTTAGTTTCTGGGAGGAAGATTGGTGTCATGGCAGTGCAAGAAGCAGACCTCTGTAGCCATTTCTACCTGTGAAGCAGAGTACATGGCAGCATCGAACTGCTGCTCCCAGGTTCTTTGGATACAACAACAATTGCGCGATTACGGTCTGAATTTCACTCAAACTCCTATTTGTATTGATAACACTGCTGCAATCTCGGTAACAAACAATCCCGTAAAACATAGCAAAACTAAACACATTGACATTCGTCATCATTTTATACGGGATTGTGCTGAGAAGAAATTAATAGTGCTAGAAAAGGTTGATTCGTTAGATAATTTCGCCGATCTTTTTACTAAAGCGTTTGACCGAGCTCGTTCTCAAAATCTTGTTGAGCTTAACGGGATGATCAATCCCGAGTAACAATGTTTTTCGTTTCTATTTAAAAAAAAAATCAATCACTATCTCTTAGAATCATGTCGGTTGCTTCAGTTTGAAGGACACATCTTCGGATATGTTTGGTCCTTACTTCTACTAGTAGATTATGAGGATAGCCATTGACCAGATGACTGAAAGTGACCAGGGCGGTTTATGATAGGTTTTGTTCTTTCGCTGAAAAATAGTCGTTCACACTTAGTCAGAAGGACACATACTTGTATGTGGTCGGTCCAGCTGATCCATTGGATCTTTAGGATAGCCGTTTACCTGAAGACTTGGACTTGATCGGGGCGATAGAATCTAAACTTTTTTAGGGAGATGATATAATTTTTCAAGTCTACAACTTCGTAAGAAATTTCTATGCAATGTTTCGAAAAAAATTGATCCAACCTTGGAAAGTGATACACAAACTAATTATGTGTGTTTAACTAGTGAAGTTATTAGGCCTAAAAGACTCTAGAACAGTCATTGTATGGTTTGGTAGCTTTTTATGGTGCGTAAAAGTCAAAGTGATACTAACTAAATTTTCTCGATTTAAAGGGAAGACTCATTAAGAGTTGTGTATGTCTCCATATACATCTTTCCGAATGATAGGCAGAAAAGCGATTACCCAGTCATACACGAGCCCGTGAGTGTTCTGGTTCCCAAGAAGATAGTGTGTCAAGTACCTGCAGTGATCCAGATTCGGGACTTGCAGTAGTCTATTGTTTGAAGCTATGTAAATCTTTATTATTTAAAAAAAAAATCAAAAAAAAAAAATGATGATGTTATGCCTTCTGAAGCCTATTATGTTATACTTATCAATCAAGAGGCAAGAAAGAGAACGGGAAAAAGACTCTAAAGATCAAGATGTACTTATGTTTAATCAGACACTACGGGTCGAGGTCAACTTGGGGTGACTCGGGGAAATTCAAATAAGCTTTGAGAATATATGGGAGGCATCACAATCTCTGATGTGTTGTCTGTTTAAATTTTGAGCTTAATTGAACCTAATCCGTATCACAGATGCGATGAAAACCATACTAAGTCGTATACCTGCTTACAACCTGTTTCTTTATGTCATAATACCGCTGAACATGGATCTATGTGACAGTCACTTAATTAGTATGATTCCTGTTCGGATCTTTTCTAGAACATGCTAGTTCCTGTCAAGACTGAAATTTGATCCCGTGTACTTTATTTCTAAATTTTATTTTACATATGTCGTTTTATGGTTTAATACCTGGTTACTTGGTCTTTGATCGTAACATTTAACTCTTTAAAGGAAGTTTTAAAAGCTAATTGTATAATGTTCAATTTTTAAGGGACTGTTTTGTAAGTTTAATATTAAGCGAAGTTGTGTAGGGGCGAAGTTATGGATAAGCGAAGTTAACCATAACTTCGCCTGGGCATATTCAGACCTATATAAAGGTCAACTTAGTCAAATCTTTTATACTTTTCACAAAACCTAAGCGAACTTATCACATAAACCCTCGGGGAAGTTATATCTCGAATCAAAACTCGTTGTTTATCTCCGTTTTAATCCGTGTTAAAGGTGTGTTGGGTCGAGAGACTTATAATTAGTGTCAATGTCGTTAATCAGATGTCGTTTTGGTCCGGGTTGTGACCTCGTTCATGCTAACCTTTAAACACCCACTTTTCAAGCTCGTTTTAACGTGTTCGTAACCTACTTGATCGTCTAGATCTCGTTAATAACATGTTTTTTAATGTCCACAATCATCAATTTCAACAAACAGATCGTCTGGCCTAAGAACAGTCGTCGTTTCAGTTCAGGCGAAGTTAGGATTAGGCGAAGTTGTTCTCAACTTCGCCTTAGCCCTAACTTCGCTTGCTTCTTTAATTGTTTAACTAATCAGGGGCGAAGTTGTTCAAGGGGCGAAGTTATGGTTAGGCGAAGTTATCCTCAACTTCGCCTTATACCTAACTTCGCCTAGTGCTTTATATTATTTAACATTTTAATCTGTAATCAGGCGAAGTTATTGTATAGGCGAAGTTGTACTCAGCTTCGCCCTATATCTAACTTCGCATGTACTCTAAAGGTTTAACCACAATTAACTTCGCTCATGGTAATAGGCGAAGTTATGATTTGCTTTGACGATTTTCTAACTTAGACCGTTTGTTATGCAGATACGGCAGCTGTAGCAGGAGCCGGTGGTGCTGGTGGCGACGAAGGTGTTGATAACCACCGTCAATTCTTTCCGGGACATAACATGTACATCACACTGGACCCGGATGCTAGCGGTGTTGATGATTATCGCGAGATCATCACTTTTCTTATTCGCTCACGTATCTTCCATGCTATTACTACAACCTTGCCCATTTCTCTGCCGAACATAGAAGACTTCTGGCAGACGGTTGAATACGATTGTAGAGTCGAGCCCCCAGTCATGCGCGTCACAGTTAACAATCAAGAGGTGCAGTTCTCATCAGAACAGATAAGGGTCGCCTTGCTGTTTGGGAATGAAACGAGAGATAATCCTACAGACTTTGTTGCTCCATTCAGAGATGGTGCATTTTTAAGAATGGGCTATTCTGGTCCATTGGGTGACACTCAGAGACGTAAAGGATTCTTGTTGGATCAATGGCGTTTTCTCATGCACGTGATGATCGTATGCATGTCGGGTCGTAAGGCTGGAACGGACGGTATGGGTGCCATGATGCAATCGGCAATGACAACACTGACTTACAACAAGCCTTACAGCTTCAGTCAGATGGTGTTTTATGAGATAGACCGTCAGCGACGTGCGGTGGCTCGTGAAAGATTCTTGATGTATCCAAGGTTTTTACAAATGATCTTGAATCATGTGGCTCCTACGCTACCTCAGCGCCGTCCAATTCGCTATGTAGAGAGCGTTAGCAAGAGGATATTCGCACAGTGCAGAGCGTCGAGTGCTCGAAGTAAACCAGAGCTTCGTCCACGACATACTCCGCTTTTTGGTTATTTGATCAACCCGGCATATGTTGCTCCTCGTGGGGACGAGTTTCGGGATCCGGCACCGCAACAGGCTGTTGGGTCCCAACCACCACCTGTGGTACAGCAAGCATTGCCTGCTACTCCTGTTGTGGCACCGTAGGAACAATTAGACCTTGAAGCTGCTTTTGGTGGCCAAGGATTTTTCGATATGGAACGAGTTGATCCTGAGGCAGAGATTCAGGTCTCAGTATTAGAGGTTACTGGTGTTGATGTGTCGATGGTAGCTACGTCTGTAGCTGATTCTGAAAGAATAGATTCTGACTCCTCAGCTGATGATATTGCTGAAGCAAGACAGATACTGGTCGCCCAAGAAAGGATTCATGGAAAAAGAAAGAAAGATACAGATGACAGTGAATCTGATTTTGAGGAGGAGTTAGATCAGTTGATTCGTCGATCTAAAAGGGTTAGAAATGGTGAAGGATCGGTAGCTGGTGAAAGCTCAAGGGTGGTTCGTTTCTCTCCACCCGCCTTATCTGGTATGACTATGGTTCCTGCATCGTTGTCTGTGACAGGACCGATCACCTCAGGTGCTCCCGTGTTGACAACATCATCTTCTTTTGGCATTCCACCTACCACATTTCAGCTTTCGGCTCCAGAAATTGTTTCCTTGCCACCTCCTACACTTACTCCATCGGAGGTTGTTGCAAGATTCGTTGAGTCGACACTGGTTGCCACTGCAGGGTTATCTGTTACAATACCACCTGCGGTTACTTTTCAACCTGGATCTGATGTTCCGGCTACCTTGGGAATCCCTCCTCCGTATGCTCAAGACACTTCTCATATGAGGTTTGATTTTGATGCACCTTTATCCGACTCAGACATGATAGCAGCTCTTGAGAGGGTCGTGGCAGAACAGTCAAGAATCAACCTAATCCAGACCCCCGCTATTCAGCGCCTTGTTGCAGAGAATCAGATTCAGTCGTCCCTCCTGATTGAACACGGTAAACTTTTTGATGCTTTAAAACAGTTCTTAGCATCTCAGGGGGAGACGAGCTGCAAGGGCGATGAGTTGCGGACGAAGAAGAGTAATGATAGAGACGATGATCCCAATGCATCGAAAGGTGCAGGTGGTGAGTTGCCAAGAACTGAACAAGCTCTTGGGATTTCCACATCTCAGGGGGAGTCAACGGGTGCAACTGGTGGATCAGGGGGTGATGATGTGGTGGTAGTGGATGATGAGGAGGTGTTGGATGATGATATTGTAGGTGACGACGATGTGTTACCGGTTGAAGAGATTGAGAAGATAGGAGCTGACATTGTAATTGATAGTGAGATTGAAGAGGGAGAGATTGTGGAGGATAATGTTGAGCATGAAATTCCAGAAGTTGATAAGTCAAATGTGGGTCATGATATGGGAAGTGATGAGACTGAATGGGAAGAGCAGCCGAGATGGAAAGAAGGTTACGCTCAATTGTTTGTGAAGACAAAGAAGCCAGTGGTTCCTGCTATGTTTAAAAAGAGTTATAATATCAAAGGGTATGCTGAATCGAAGAAGGGGATTATATACTGGTTATATGATGAGCAACTGAAGCTATTTGTAATTAAACGTTTTGACGGAGTTCAGCACTTCAAGAGGCCGTTGAGATCGTTGAATACCTTGCCAGAGTGTGAGGTGAAAGATTTAGCCAAGTTGGGGTTGATAAACAGGAGTGATGATAATATGGCTAGGATTATTGGAAAGATCGTGTGGAAAGAAAGTATAAAAGAGAAAGGGTTCGAGTTGTTAAAGCCGCAGAAAGGGAAGCTCGTTGAAGACAAAGACAGAGGTATGAGAGCTGATGGCAAACCTTGGATGATAATGAAGTATAAGCCTATCCGGTGTTTGAAAGAAGTACCGATGAAACTAATGCCCAAGGATGTTCTAAAGAATCTGAAATGGTGGTATGTCGACAGTCAAACAGCTGAAGCGGTCATGGAAGATGAAGATGAGCAAGAGGTGCTGAGAGTGTATGATCCTATGCACTTGGTGAATTTGTCTCAAGCTGACTTGCAGGTGCTGAACGAGAAGAAGATATTCTATATTCCTGCATGGAAAGAAGAAGCCAAGAAATATCAGAGAGTTGTCTCTGTCTGTGTAAGACAGGGAGTTCATGCTTGAAGACAGGAGTGAATCGAGGTTTGGGATTACCAGACACGTGATTGAAGTTAGAGATATGAAGCTACTGCCAATGGGGAGTTTGTTGGTACATGATGTCAGTAGTTCAGTATCTAGTGTCTGTAATCGTGTTAGTGTGTTTTATTTTGATGTTTTAGTTAAGTTGTCTCACAAGTTCGCCTGTTATAAGCGAACTTGTGGGACAAGCGAAGTTATTGACAACTTCGCCTAGTCTGTTAGGCGATGTTGTCGAAGTATATTTAAACATATGTTACGGCTTGTTTAGAAAAGGTTTTCAGAACGTGTAATTGTGATTTGTATATCACGTGTTAAAGGAGTTGCAATACAACGTGTCTTTTGAGTATTGTAACGTGTATTTGTGCTTGGTTTTAACGTATATCGCATCGAACACTCGTATCGTCTTACGTAGGGATTCCGCACCTATGTAGTACGAGATACTTCCGTGTAGATCCGGCTGGGAACCTACAATTGAAGATGATGACGTCAGCAAAGCGCTGTTCCATTGGCTGGTGACGAAATTTACGTTGTTCTGGTTTTTTTCCTTCAAATATGCAAATTTGAGGTCAAAAAGTGTTGTAATATTAGATCTACATTGTGTTTGATTATTATTTTGGCTAGATCTTGCTTTGAATCCATTTGAACTAGCTGTCTGGCTCATATCTGGCTCTTTCGGGTCTGATCTACAAGCTTTGGAGTACCAAAGAAATTTATTTTAAATTTTAGTAATTTTTTGTTTAGTTTTGATTTTTCAATATTAAAAATCGTAAATACAAAGATATGGTTTAAGTTTTCTCAAAAAAATTTAAAAACCAAACAAAATGGATTTAGAACAAGAGGTGTCGACTAACAAAACTCTAGATTGATTGGACAATCAAATTATATCAAATGGAAAGTTATGTTTGAGGTAGCTGTGAAATATAATGATGCTGATGTCTGTCTATTAATCAAAGAGGTGCCATATACACCTGCAGTTGGCTAAACTTCAAACCAAGTAGTTGAAAGAACTACGAGGAGAACATATGAAAAAGAACACTCAATGTTGAATTTGGGTTTGTCACGGGAGATTTTGACAAGTTTTTAGCATCACACTTCAGCAAAAGCAATATTTTATGAAGTAATTGATATGTTAGAAGGGAATGCTGAGCTGAAAGAAATCAAGAGGGATAAGTTGAAGAAGCAGATTGACATATTCAAGTTTAAACACGGTGAAGGCTTAACTTTGTTCTCAAGAAATTTGTAGCCATTGTTAATTAGATAAGAACCACTAATATGAAAATTACAGACAATAACCTCATTAATAAATTACCTTCTTTAGTGTCTGGTGAAAGGTACACCACAACAAAGTTACTAAGGAGAAGGCCAATTTCTCAACCTTTAAGTTTAATGTTGCTATAGCTATTTTTTTCATGCAGATGAAAATGAAATGATAGAAAATCATATGATCAAGAAAGACAAACCAAATTTTCCAGTGGGAAATGATGTTATTGCTACATGAATAGAAGACCTCATCAACAAACTCCAACCATTAAAGAACCTTCTAAATTTTTTTGACTCACCAATAGTATTTCTTGTTGCATCTACTCGTTCCTCAAGCCAATCCAATCAGCCACGATTCAATGTGCAGATGATTGATGAAGTTCATACATCATCAGTTGCAAGTTGTCCTACACCACAAAGTAGTGAATATCAAGCACTATTTTCAATGATCACGAAGTCTAACAATGCATTTATTGCTAAAATTTTGATTCATACAAGTGTTATTCAAGAGTATTTAGAGAAAATATATTGTGAAGAAGACATGGACATCAAACGGCACGGTGCAATGCTGGCATTAAGAAACTGTATGTTTTACAACAAGACTAGGAGCTCAAGTTTTGCTTGTCCCAATGAGAGGATTGGGTTTTATAAGTCAAAGGCTATTTGTTACAACTGTCAACAACTAGGCCATTTTGCGAGAGTGTAACTTTTCAAGACAAGCACCTGTGAATCCAAACCAAATCTACCAAAACCAAAATCAAAACTAAACAAACTACAATGCTCAAAAAAATCATTTTCATCAACAAAACAAAAACCCCTATCCTCAAAACAGACAAAATCCAAACAACTCTCAGCAAACACAAAACCAACAAATCATCCAACAACAACCAAGAAACCAAAACAACAATCAAGCTCCTCCAAACCAGAATCATCAAAGAAAGAATCAGATTCAGCCAAATGCCAACAATCAACAACAAAGAAATCAAGGCAATGTTTCAGTTGCTCATGAACCTCAAGATGGAGATTTTTATTAGAGCAATCATGCAGAAGCCATTGCAAGAGTAAATATGGCACTAATGGCACATATAAAAAATGAAGCCCATTCTTCATCATTATAGGTATGTTCCGAACCTTCACTTCCTGAATTGTTATTAACTACTGATGAGTTGAAAAAGGAAAATGGAAATCTGGAGGTTGAGATTGGTTAAAGAAATAGAATTATTTGTGTGTATGAGGAAATTGAGAAGATTTATGTAAGGACTGTTTTTCTTCGTGATTACGATAAGATAGAATAAGTGTTAGTACACAATGTCTAATGCTAGGATCTTATTTTGTATTGAAAACAGGTTTGGAAATAGGTTTGCATGTACAATTGGTGTATAAGTCATATCCAGCGGATATGTACATATATGTTGTATGTGACATATACGGCGTATATGTCCTTGTCTATATATATAAACATATCTATCCATATTAGTAAGTGCTCTATATTTCCAAATTGTGTATTGAGCAAAAACTTGTCATACTCTTTGTACTGGTATACGTTTTCAAGGAATGTAAAGTATATTAAAAGTGATACTATCTTGTGCATTTTATCTCATAACGATTTCCGCTCATTATATTAATGATTAGATTGTATACTTGGTGTATCGATCCTACACGTACATGTTTTTACAAGTTGTACCAGAGCTTTGGCTCATATCTACTTAAAGATAACATGAATATAAATTTTGATCAACAATGTCTTACAAATCAACTTGATTCCACAATTCAACAAGATTTCACCGTTAAAACCTCTAATTTCTACACATTATGGACGCCTATAGTTCGTGAAACTGTACCAAGTTTTCGATCAAAACAAGATCATTTTCATCATCAAAATTGGCAATTTGTGTTACTAGGTTAATATAGCGGGTATGACATATCCGGCTTATAAGTTTGCCTATGTAGCGTATAAAACTTATACGGATGTATAAGACTTACCCGTTGACTTGATACTTATCCGTTGATTTGAGACTTATACACGGACGTGAACAGTTTGGATTATTTTTTTGAAAAATGGATAGCTTGAACGCGTTGTGTCACAACCATCAACCCTTCTTCAAAGTATAAACCATGACAATGAAATGGGAACTGCCATCAAGAAAGTAAAACTTCTCAGGATGGAAAATTATCTGAAATGGGCGAATAAATTCGAGACTTATGTGCAAGCAGGTAGTTATATTATTCATATCTTGTTATCATATTATTCATAAGAATGAAAATGAAAATGGAACCAATTACCGATATGGGCCTACAAGCTCGTATCTGCACGTACACGTTTTTTCAAACATGAATATATAATTCATAAGAATGAAAATGGAACCAATTACCAATTTCCACAAGATGATGGGATGAAAAAGCATATTTCATTAGAGCGAAAAAGATTTCACATCTGAAAATGCATTAAAAAGATTCAACAATCAATCATGGCTGAAATATTTTAGATGCTTCAACACAATGGATCGTGCTATTCAATTTGGCGAGCATTTCTCAACAAAGAGAGAGGAAATCCAGATATGCGGAAATCCAAGATGGCATTATTAAAAAGGGAATTTGATATCTATATTTCGGTAAAAGGTGAAACATTCTCTCAACTGATCGAAAGATAATGCTACCTAGTAAATGAAAGGAAAAGAATGGGGATTGCTTATGCATTACCGAAAGAGCAGGAACCATTTATCATGATTCAACAATCAAATCTGGTTGCTTATGCACGTCTCAATATAGCTAGGTTCATCAAGAAGCTAGAGGCACAAGAGTTAGAATTGTGGAAGAAGTAGAAAATGAAGAGCTCGACAGCTGCTCAAGATATTGGGTTATACAATAACAATTCTACTCTCAATTCTAGTCCAAAGATTTAGACTGCATACTGTACTGAAGGAACTGCCTTTATGGGAAATTCACTTGGTGGATCTCTAGCTACTCAAATTCAACAATATTCTAGTAGCTACTCTGGAACTATACCTACTGATCAGAACTCACAACCACAAAATCAAAACCTGATGTTTTACAGTGCAACATTGTTGTAAATCTCAAGAGATCAAACGACTTAACTTCTGATAATCTCAAAGAGCATATGGCATTTCTTGGATTTGTTTTGGAATCGTATGAAGGTCTAGTTGCTTGAAGGACTGGAAACTACAATATGACTAAGGAAGACTACGATCAAATAGACCTAGAAGAAATGGAGATGCTAGATATTAAATGGTGTATGGAAAGTGTTATAAAAAAAACTCAAAGATTCAAAGAGATCGCCAGGAAAAAAAATTTAAATGGTACATCTTCAAATTTGGGTTTTGATAAATCCAAAGTGAGATTCTTCAAAACCCAAATTTGAAGATGTACCATCTAAACATTTTTTCCCGGTGATCTCTTTGAACCTTTGAGCTTTTTTTATAACACTTGCCATACACCATTTAATATCTAGCATCTCCATTTCTTCTAGGTCTATTTGTTCGTAATATTCCTTCGTCGTGTTGTAGTTTCCAATCCTTCAAGCAACTAGACCTTCCTACGATTCCAAAACAAATCCAAGAAATGCCATATGCTCTTTGAGATTATCAGCAGTTAAATCGTTTGAATTCTTGAGATTTACAGCAACGTTGCACTATAAAACATCAGGTTTTGATTTTGTGGATGTGAGTTCTGATATGTAGGTATAGTTCTAGAGTAGCTACTAGAATATTGTGGAATTTGAGTAGCTAGAGATCCACCAAGTGAATTTTCCATAAAGGCAGTTTCTTCTGTACAGTATGCGGTCTAAATCTTTGGACTAGAATTGAGAGTAGAATTGTTATTGTATAACCCAATATCTTGAGCAGCTGTCGAGCTCTTCATTTTCTACTTCTTCCACAATTCTAACTCTTGTGCCTCTAGCTTCTTGATGAACCTAGCTATATTGAGACGTGCATAAGCAACCGGATTTGATTGTTGAATCATGATAAATGGTTCCTGCTCTTTCGGTAATGCATAAGCAATCCCCATTCTTTTCCTTTCATTTACTAGGTAGCATTATCTTTCGATCAGTTGAGAGAATGTTTCACCTTTTACTGAAATATTGGTATCAAATTCCCTTTTTAATAATGCCATCTTGGATTTCCGCATATCTGGATTTCCTCTCTCTTTGTTGAGAAATGCTCGCCAAATTGAATAGCACGATCCATTGTGTTGAAGCATCTAAAATATTTCAGCCATGATTGATTGTTGAATCTTTTTAATGCTTTTTCAGATGTGAAATCTTTTTCGCTCTAATGAAATATGCTTTTTCATCCCAGCAACTTGTGGAAATTGGTAATTGGTTCCATTTTCATTCTTATGAATAATATATTCAAGTTTGAGAAAACATGTACGTGTAGATATGAGTGTTTATCAACATTCTTGTGATTTATTCCTTTTGGTTGTAATATTCTTTCATTCGGGTATGTAATCTATTTATTTATTTCAAATTGGTTTGTTATAATAAGTAGAAAAATGTATTAAGATATATTTTGTAAAAGAAGATTTTGGTTTTGGGTCTTGTTGGACCTAATAGTCCACTATTAGATTTAAGCCCAACGGCCCAAGCCCAAAGAGGCCCAAGGAAGCAAGGAACTAAAGTTGGAGCCCAAATAGAAGCCAAAATAAAGAGAAAAGATAACAAAAAAAGGTGGACACTTGATGTATATGGATGCAGAGTCAGGTGGGAGTTCACCATCGCATACATTGTGTCATGCTCGTCCTTTAGCAGATACCTTTTGACACATTTGTTTCGGTCAACAAGTGTTGTCAATTTTAGGTGGCTATGGTTATGGACTTGTGTTTGTTATTTATGCTTTTGTGGTTGATCTATGTTCTAATTTATCGTATTTGGATATGTTATTAACAATTAAAATCAACAACTTGCATAAAATCAATTCCTTGGAAATTATTAAGATATAATTGGTTTATAAACATAAATGATTTCGTAATAAAATGGGTTTTATTAAACAGTTATTTTTAAAACATTGGTTTTCAAAAGGTACCATACATTTGAATGCATGCAAGTAAAGGTACATAAAATAGTTTTCCAATCTAGAATTTTGAAAACTAAAATCCCTTTTAAAACAAGTTGAACACCATCCTTTTATATGACACTCGAATCACTTATGAACTTGATGTGGGATAAAGGTCACCTAACCGCATTAAAGGAAACTTGTGAGTTTGAGGTAGATTTGCAATACTTGTGGGATAAAGGTCACCTAACCACTTGTATGTGTAAACTCACACATGTGTATAAGTAGGATGACTTGGTTTGGAAACCATGTGAATAGGGTCACCGAAGCATGGCGTACAAAGGTGTTGATGGGATTAAACATGCCAACTAAATATATGATGTTTAACCGATCCCATAAAACTAGAAGTTGCAAAGGTTATAATCGTCAAACGTTAACTACCTTGTTAATTTGAATAGTAGGATAAATGTCACCTAACTACTATTTAAATGTAACGTTGGGTTCTAGATTTTAATCATTAAATGTATTGGAGACATTAAAGGGTATTAACGATTAAAATTTATTAATGATATCGAAAATACTAAATTTGAGCTTTGTTAAATTTATAGATGGCCGCAAACAACCCACCTAACGAAATTATCCCACCTGTGCATAATCTATCACTAAGATCCATTCTGGATAAGTATCGTCTGAATTACAACAATTTTATGGATTGGCAGCGAAACTTGAGAACTGTTCTCAAGAAAGAAAAGATATCCTATATTTTGGATGATCCTATTCCTAATGAACCGGATGTTAATGACTTGGATGCCTACAATGATTGGTTAAAATACACCGAGGATTCGGTGCAAGTTTCTTGCCACATGTTGAGAAAAATTATTCCTGAGATCCAAAAGGATTTCGAGAATCATGGGGCGTATGACATGATCACCCAGCTTAAGGAAATGTTCCTTACTCAAGCTAGGGTGGAACGCTTCGAAACGGTGCGAGCATTTCATGCATGTCGTATGGAAGAAATCCAATCTGTCTCATTTTATGTTCTTAAGATGAAAAGCCATATTGATCGGCTTAAATGGCGTAACTATCCCGTCTCAAAAGAGTTATCCACGGATACGATCCTTAATGGCTTAACTAAAAGATTTGAGACATTTGTTATGAATTATAACAAGAATAGATGGGACAAGAGTATTGGTGAGCTTCACGCAATGCTCAAAACAACCGAAGCCGGAATGGGTAAAAAGGTTTTACCCGTTCTCACGATCAATGAAGGTGGTCTGAAGAAGAGGCATCACCTGGAACCCAAAGCAAAGGCTGCTAGTGGCAAAGGGCATGTCAAGGGAAGGTTAAAGGGAAAGACAAAGGCGGAACCAAAGAAAAAGAAGCTAAAGGTTAGCTCTGAGGATTCGCGCTTTGGTTGTGGAGAGATAGGTAATTGGATAAGAAATTGTCCAACCTATCTCAAGGATTTGAAAGCTAAGATGGATGCGGGGCAAACCTCAGGTACAACTTTCATTATCCATATTGATCTTAATATTATTTCTTCTAGCACATGGGAATTGGATACCGGATGTAGAACTCATATATATACAATTCATTGCAGGAGTTCAAAAGAAGAAGTGATTACTAGAAAGGAGATATAAGTCTCTTCATGGGCAATGGAGCAAAGGTTGACGTCCACGCCCGAGGAGATTATGTGTTGAAGATTCCAAATGGTTTGGAAGTTATTTTGAAAAACATTTTGTATTCTCCTAGTTTTACTAAGAATATTATCTCTGTTTCTTTGTTAAGACAATTCGGTTATGTGGTATTTATGTTTTCATTAATGATGTCTTTTATTTTAAAGCAATCCCGTCTAATGCCATTTATGAATTAGTTCATGATAATACATCCAATGATAACTCGTTGTACTAATCTAGCACCAAAAGACTCAAATTGGATTTGTTTAAGACTTTTTTTTGGCATTGTCGCCTTGGTCACATAAACAAGGATCGCATGCATACACTTCAAAAGAATGGTCTTTTGGAATCAAATGATGATTCATTTGATTAGTGTGAATCTTGTTTATTGGGATAGATGACCAAGGAGCCTTTTAGTGGAACTATTGAAAGGGCGAAAGACATATTAGGTATCATACATTCAGATGTATGTGGTCCTTTTAAGACAGTGACAAGGAATGGTGAAAGATACTTCATTACCTTTACGAAAGATAATAGTTGCTATGGATTTGTGTTCTTGTTAAGACACAAAGATGAAGCTTTTCAAATGTTCAAAGTCTTCCAAACTGAATTTGGACTAAATTTAAGTACCTCAATGAACACCTCAATCAAGGAACCCACCTAATTTGGACTAAACCTCAATGAAATGATCAAAGTCTTCCAAACTTTATGTCATCCAAACTCAACTCAATATAACAATCAAAGTACTTTGTTCCGATAGAGGAGGTGAACACCTCAATGAATACCTCTACTTACTCCACCCGGAACACCGCAACATAATGGTGTGTCCGAAAGGAGGAATCGAACTCTATTGGATATGATTCTATCTATGATGGCTAGAAGCACACTACCTCTATCATTTTGGGGTTTCGCATTGATCTCCGCAGCCCGTATTCTAAATATGGCACCAACCAAGAAAATGGAAAGGACACCTTTTGAAATATGGCATGGAAGGTGTAAGGTCCAAGACGGATCTTTCAGTTATGATATCAACTAATATAGATGTTGGTGCGGAAATCCAACACTAGATGATTCAAGAACAAAGAACACAAACACGTAGAACACGAGGAATTGCTTCAAAACACACGCAATATTATACGTTGGGTGCTTAAGCACAATGATTATAACTCGTCTATAAAACCTTAGAAAGCCAAAATGAACAACTCGATGAACAAACTACAATCCTATACAATAAGTTCTGTATATAGCGTACCCACAATGCTAGCCCAACTACGGCCCAAAGCCCAACGAGATCCATAAGGATCTCGGTTTACATATGCAACCCAAAGCCAAATAAACTAAATACAAACCATCTAATCTAGGCCCAACAATCTCACCCTTGGTTTGTAGCTTGGTTCTCAGTCATGCTCCGTATAATCAATGTCAGCGTCTTTCAAAGCACCTGCCCAAAACTTGACCCTGATAATGGAAGCTGCCATACTTGTGAATTCTTTTGCTGGAGCATCAAAAATCGGATCAACTATTATCTGAAATGTACTCCGGGTCTTGATGTCTTTCTCTCCAAGCTTTAGAAAATCTCTTGGATCAACGAATCTGTATTGCCCTTTGCCCTTCTATAAACGTATAACAACGGTGGCAGTCTCACTATCATACATCCAGAATCTCATGTTATCCAGAGTACCATCTGGTTTAGCTTTAGGCACAGGAATTTGAGTGGCTTAATTTGTAAATGCCACATAACGTTGACCATTGTATCTCCTGTCTTTGGATCCTTGACTCCCTTTGCTTTCTTAAAAAGGATTCTCCAATTGACATGTTCGGAGAGCCGTTATCAACTTGGCATCTTAGGAAGTTCCAGAAATCTCCACCTCGTTTATAATTGGTTGGATTGTGGAATGGAGAGTTTATCAGGTCACTGAGTTCCACCTTAGTCTAAGATCCAAAATCTTTAATCTTCTTATTGTACTCAGTGGCCCAGGACTTTCGTCTAACCCACCACATGTTCTTTTCAGCATCAAAACCCCATGACACTACACCAGAGTGATCTCCATATTTATCTGAAAATCCCTTTGGGAAGGTGACAACGAACCTGTCTGGGTGATCTGATGAATCAACGTTCTGATTGGAGTTCTTCATCACGAGAACCCTTTTCTAAATGCGATCCGATTTCTCTTTTGACATTTGAGTAGTAGACATAAATTTTTCCAGCTTCTCAAATTCGTCTTTGTTGACAGTTGGATGACCGCTGGAACTACCTCGTTGATTCACGTTGGGCATATTTGAAGTTACATAATCACTGCTCTTGAATTCATCTCCAAACTTCTGAACAAGTTTGTGTTGGAGGTCTAGATAAACAGCAGTTAGTTCTCCCATGTTGGACTGAAGCTCTTTAATCTTGGAATCTATATCGGAGTTACTAGCTTCCAGTTCTTGAATCTGTACATCTTTAACAACAGATTCTTGTTCGAGTTCAAAGACTCTACTTTGAAGAGCATGTACATCAATGGGAGCATCCTCAAGTACAACTCCCTTAACGTTGTTCTGTAGATATATTTCTTGCATGGCAAGAATCTGAGAAATCTTAATACAAACACCAGAACTTGACTGACCCTGATTGACTGGGCAGATGATCCAGAAGGAGCATCAATGTATGGAATATATGCCTCATTAGTGTGTGGAATGTCTGCCTCAAAATCAAACTCATGAGCAAAGTCATCAAAAATTTGATCTTGAGTATGAGGCTCGGCGAAGGATGGATTTGGATCAACATGAGTCTCAGGAGCAATCGACTCAGGCTGATGCGATACTTGCTGTGGGCTTGTTGTAGTTGATGGTGTGGTTGTTTCATCTTCAATGAACAACACGCCAGGTTTATGATCTTTCTTCCTTCATTTACGTGCAATGAGATCGGCGGCTGGTTCCTCGGGGACATCTTCATTTTCTTCATTTACAGCAGCTGCCTGAGGAGGCTTTAATGCAGTTGACTGTAGTAATTTTTTAAAAGTCTCAAAATCCGTTAGTTGCTCAGCAGTCGGACCACTAACGGTGTCACGATGTTCTGTCTCTTCATCTTCATTGTCAGAGATCTCAAGTGTAGCAACACGCCTTTGAGTTGGCGTTGCATGTTCTTCAGCCATTTGAGAAATAACAGTAACAGCTTCTGTTTCGGCAAACCGGCCAAATTTAACCAAAGCATGAAGGCCCTGATAAACGATCTTTGATCCTTTCCTGTACTGTTTCATCAACCCAAAAGTGTAGGGCCCCATTTACTTCATATCTAATGTTTTAACAGATTTGACAAGGTCAGTGTAATGTGAGTCAAAAATCATCTGTAAATTTCGAGGATACATGAGAAACATCTCCTTCTTCTTCCTTTTCAAGTTGCTCATCATCTCATCAAAAATGAACTCGAAATAGTTGAAATTCCAATCCATTATCAGTGTAACCACAGCCGACATCTGCGTGTGGCTAATCTCATCGGAACCTCCCTTCTGTCTCGACACACATGTAAAGAACGTGTGTATCAAGAATCTCTAGTATGGGTGGAACAGTTTCTTGATTGCTGGAGGATAGGTTCCCTCGTAACCCATTCTTGTAAGCACCTCAGAGACAGCAGTAGTCGAGTATTTCGTTGGGTAATCAAGTTGATCCCCAAACAGAAGCATCTCTTGTATGATGGCCTCTATGATGACGGCCAGCTTCTTTTGCACTTTGGACTCTATCGACACAACTCCACCTGGTCCTCGTTGATTGATTGAAGCATTGTTCCAAAAATCAGTAAACATTTTCTTGCAGTGAATGGATTTTCTAGTAAGGCGTGAGAAATCCTGCAAGTGTTGAGACCGACAATCATGGATTTGAACTCCTTGTCAATCTATGGTGGATCAAATAGCTGTCTAGCGATATTATGTGTGTCCACAAACTTTAAGGGAGCCTGATCAACCATTACTGCACCAAACGAGTCAAATTAGTAAATATATACTTGACTAGAGTGACATTTACATGTAAGGATCAAAATTATCATATTTTTAAAACATGAGGGGCCAACGATGGCAAAAAAATAAATTTGGTGGACCATAACAGAATAATAATACAATATTATAATAGATTCGGTCCATCAAGAGTTTTCTGTCTCAAAAGGAGATTTCAGTCAAACAAGTGGGTTTTCGGTCAAGAATGGTTTTCTCTGTCAAGATTAACCGAGAACTTGAGTTTTCGGTCAAATACCAAAAGATCTCGGTCAACAAAGTCAACCGAGAACCTTTTTGATTTGCCATGGGTTTTCGGCCTGACAGCTAGAGACCGAGAACCCTTCGTATTCCTCCTTGAAATACGTGTCATCTTCTCCAAGATAGCCGAAAACTCCATTAAACCTGAAAAAGAAACTTTTATGTCCTTGACATTTAACCCTAACACTCTCCAATCGAAGTCCCTAACTACTCATCATCCATGTTCGTCTATGAGATTCGTCCATCCGTATATTCATCAATCCTTGCGAACAGAGCTCATTGGGACCCACAAAAACACTCAATTCGGACTTGTGTTCATTACCTGTGAGTCAAACAAGAGAGCGAACACCGAATAAAGCTTGTGATTAGTATAACAGGTGAAGGTTCTCGGCCAGATGATTTGTGAGAGAGAGAGAGAGAGAGAGATGAGAAAAAATCAACAGATTTTGTAAATAATAACGAAAATTGAGATTAGGAAACCTTTTATATCTCATCTCTCGTGGGCAGAGAATCCTAATGGCCCAGAATGAACCAACCAACCTAGGTCCAAACAAGAGAACCCTCTTACGTTCTCAGCAGATGGGCCGAGAACACCTATTAGACTAGCCAGATTAGCCCAGATTTCCATTTTGGACCAAACCAAGTTTTAATGTATCTGGTAGACAAACACTCAACCCAATAACAATATCTAATTAATCCAGTAGATAAGTTGTAAGCCAAAACACAGTTTAATCACATTGAAAAACAGCCCAGTTAGAATGCACATTTTGAGGAGAGTGATTTAAAAAAAACAAATAAAACAAAAATAAACAGAAATAATAATAACAATAAAAACAACACAAAATATCAGTCATTTTGAATTTTGCAAATTGGGATCAAATTTCAGTTCTTTGATAGAACTACCGCCTTTATGAAAAAATCCAAACATGGAATCATATTGTTTAAGATGCTGTCACAAGGATTCATGTTCAGCGTTATTATGACATAAAGAGACAGATTGATAGCGGGTATAAAGACTTAACATGATTTTTATTGCGTCAGTGATATTGATTAGGTTCAGTTTGGCAAAAAGCTTAGATGGACATCACTTATGGACCTGTGATGCCTCATATCTCTTCTCAAAGCGTATTTGGCTTTCCCCATATCACCCCAGTTTGACTCCAACCCCCTAGTGCTTGATAAAAATGTTTAGGAAGCAACAAAACTTTGAACTTTAAGCTTATTGAAAGACACCAGCACAAATTATATACAAACTTAACTAAACATATTTTTTTTTTCATAATAATAACAATAGCAAATGCCTGTAAGTCCCGAACCTGGATCACACAGTAAGACAATAAAATATTTTTGGTGATCAAGACACTAACGGGCTCGTGTATTACTGGGTAATTACTTTTCTTCCTATAATTCGGAGAGATGTATATGGAGACATGCACATGTCTTCAAAATGACTCTCCATAGTAAGTTCAACATATTTAGTTTATATCACTTCTACTTTTACGTATCATGGATAGCTACCATACAAATCAATGACTGTTCTAGAGCCTTTTAAGCTTGATAACTTCACCCGTTAGGCACACAGAAACAATTTATCTATCATTTTTCAAAGGTTGGATCAATTTTCATTTGAAAATTTTTAAAGCTTCTAAAAACCTGTTAACTGAATAATCATATCATTTCCCAGAAAGTTACATAAGACACACATGTTAAGAACTCAATCACCCCAGTCACTCTTAGCTTTCAGATAAATGGCTATCTCGTATGACACCAAGTGGTTAACAGGACCAAACACATACGAAGATACATGTCCTTCCAAATCAGAATTACCAACATAATTTTAATTGAAAGAACTAAAAACACACAAACAAACAAATCACAATTGCCCCAGATGCTTTCAGTCTTTAGATAAATGGCTATTCTGTGAATTTACATGTAGATCACCGGACCAAACATATACAAGTATATGCTCTTCAAAACCGGAGTCAAATATTTTTTTTCTTACTAATAATAAACACACACTCTTTTTTCTTTCTCCCCCCCTTAAAAAGACTCAATCCTCGAAACGGAGCAATTTAAGAAAAGTCACAATCACATTAAATATGACTGTTCCGACCGGTTTTGTAAATAAATACGCCACATTGTTACCAGTGTGAACTTGTTCAAGGTGAATCAATTTTCGGTCGTAACAGTCACGAATAAAATAAATTTTAATATCTATGTGCTTGGTTTTAGAGTGTTTAATCGGATTCTTAACAATTGCAATGGCAACATCATTATCACAAAAGATAGGGGTGTCAAGAAATTCAAAACCGTAATCCAGCAGTTGGTTTTGCATCCAGATAACCTGTGAGCAGCAAGCTGATGCAGCAACATACTCCACCAAAGCAATCGAAGTGGACACCGTTTGTTGTTTCTTACATTGCCATGAAATGAGACGATCTCCTCAAAACTGGCATCTGGCATATGTGGATTTCCTGTCAATGTCATATCCACCATAATTGCTATCAGAAAGAGCATAAAGATTATATTCTGAGTGTTTGGGATACCAAATACCTAACTTCGGTTTTCCTTTTAGATATCTAAAGATACGTTTAACAACAGTTAAATGGGAGAGTTTAGGATTAGCCTGGAAACGAGCACGTTGACAGAATGCAAACATGATGTCGAGACGAATGGCAGTGAGATACATCATAGACCCGATCATTGATCGATAGTACGTTTGATCTAGGGGACTCCTTTCCGGATCAGATGACAGTAGAGGCCATTCCGCCATGGGAGTGTTAGCACTCTTGGAATTTTGAAACTCAAATTTTGCGAGCATATCCTCAACATACTTCTCTTGATGTAGTAACATTCCCGCCGAGCTTTGGCGAACCTGTAACCCAAAATATGTAGTCATTTCACCCAACGAACTCATCTCAAACCTTTTCTTCATTACTCCTTCAAATTCCGCACACAACTCAGCATTGGTGGATCCAAAAATAACATCATCCACATAGATATGGACTTGAATCAAATCTTTTCCGACAGTTTTACGGAACAAGGTTTGATCAATGGTCTCTTGCTTGTAACCATGATCAAGAAGATCTGCGGTCAATGTATCATACCACGCCCGAGGAGCCTGATGAAGCCCATACAATGCCTTGTCTAACTTGTAGACGTGATTTGGTTTCTTGGATTCAACAAAACCCGGTGGCTGATCCATATTGATATCTTCTTTAACTTCGCCGTACAGAAATGCGGTCTTAATATCCATCTGATATACTGTGAACCCCATGAATGATGCGCAGGCCAGAAAAATTCTGATGGCCTCATATCTAGCCACTGGAGCATAGACTTTAGTGTGATCTAACCCTTCGACTTGGCGAAAACCACGAACTACCAATCGTGCCTTGTTTCGAACAATAACCCCAATGTCATCTTGCTTGTTTCGGAAGACCCATCTCGTATCAAATGGTTTCTTTCCTTCCGGTAACTCAACCAATCTCCAAACTTTCAACTTATCAAACTAATTCAACTCTTCATGCGTAGCATCTACCCAACTTGATTCCTGAAGTGCCATTTCTACCGTCTCGGGCTCAATTTGAGAGATGAAACAGGAAAACAAACAGTTGTTTATATGTCCTGTCTGACTTCTGGTGGACACGCCCTTTTCAAGAGGACCTATGACATTCTCAATTGGATTATTTTTCTAAATCCTCGATGGAACTAATTGATTGGAAGCATCACCGGTAGAGTGCAAGTTTGACAAATTTACATCTATATCAGCAAGAGGGTTCTTCCATCCAGAGGTAGCTGTACTATGTGAATACGAGGTGCTAGAGACATATTCATTTGGAATGACATCGGGAAATAGTATGCTCCCGAAAATTTGACGAATAGGACTCTCCACCTAAACTGTTGTAGCATCTTAAGACGAGTTTTGGGAGTATTTAGTTTCTGGAACTTCTTTAGGCTGAGTGATGGATGCGGGTTTGTCGTCATTAAGTAGTTCTATGACATCATCATCCAGAAGTGGAGAGATGTGAGATACTGCATGTGGCTCATCTTTCTCAGCATCCACTGTAGCACCACATGAATGGTCTGTGTAATTAGCACTCCACCCGAAAGATATAGATTTTTCATGGATGAATGCTATGTGGCGGATTCGGATGAACCAGCCACATATCATGATTCAATATCACAATCTGATTGTGATAAATGGCTTTAAGCCATGAACGTTGATATGCAATCCATGCATGACAACCAAGTATGGGACTTGGTTGCACCACCTCTTAATTCCAAAATGATTGGAAGTAAGTGGGTTTTCAAGAAGAAAATTGATATTCATGGAAAATTGGATACTTATAAAGCTATACTTGTTGCAAAAGGTTTTACTCAAACTCAAGGGATTGATTATGATGAAACTTTCTCTCCTGTCGCGATGCTAAAGTCTATTAGGATATTGTTTGTCATAGCCGCATATTATGACAATGAGATTTGGCAAATGGATGTCAAAACCGCTTTTCTAAATGGGCATCTTGAGGACGATGTATATATGGTTCAGTCTGAAGGTTTTGTCGATCCACAACATCGTAACAAAGTGTGCAAGTTAAAGAAATCAATCCATGGATTGAAACAAGCATCTAGAAGTTGGAATCACCATTTTGATGATGAAGTTAAGAAATTTGGATTCATCAAGAACGCTGATGAAGCTTGTGTGTATAAGAGAGCTAGTGGGAGCATCATTACAATTCTAGTATCATATGTCGATGGCATACTACTATTTGGAAATGACATTCCAACCTTGGAAGGTGTAAAAGCCTGGCTTGGAAGTTGTTTTTCCATCAACGATCTTTGTGAAGCCGTCTATATTATGGGAATAAGGATCAATAGGGATAGATCGAGGCGGTTGATAGGTATAAATCAAAGTGCATACATTGGCAAAATCTTGTAAAGGTTCAAGATGGACATCTCTAGTAAGGGTTTGGTACCTATTCAAAAAGGAACAATATTGAATGCTTCTCAATGGCCAAGCTCAAAGGATGAGTAAGATAAAATGAAATGAATCCCATATGCATCTGCTATAGGATCCATCATGTATGCCATGATATGCACAAGATTGGATGTGTCATGCGCTTTGAACATGACAAGTAGATACCAATAAAATCCTGGAAATAGCCATTGGATGGCAGTTAAGAGCATATTGAAATACCTTAGGAGGAATAAGGACATGTTTCTAATATATGGCTCTTGTGAGGAGGAACTAGTTATAAAGGGTTACACAGATGCGAGTTTCCAAACTGATCGAGATGATTCTCGATTACAATCGGGATACGTTTTCGTTTTAAATGGTGGGGCTGTCTATTGGAAGAGCGCAAAACAAGATGTGGTAGCGTTGTCCACCACTGAATCAGAATACATCGCCGCCTCATTGGCAGCCCAAAAAGATGCATGGATTAGAAAGTTCGTGGCCGATCTAGGGTACCATTCAGGGTCCTCTAGAAAACTTTTGTGACAACGAGGGTGCGATTGTTCAAATCAAGAAACCCCGTGCACATCAAAATACAAGGCACATTGAGCGGAGATTCAATTACATATGGGATGAAGTTGAAAAGGGAAAGATATGTATTCGCAACGTTCACACTGATCAAAACATTGTGGATCCACTCACGAAGCTCCTTGAAAGGCTAAAGCATGAAGGTCATACTTGTGCCTTAGGATTTCAATATACTAGTGATTGGATTTTATCAAATTTTGTATTTGGATATCGGAACAATTGTTATTTTGACTCAATTATATGATTATGGTTTATGATTATGCCTTTGAGTTATGTTCCATTTTAGCATGTTTAAATCCATGAATAATTTAATTATTCTAAACGTCTGTAGTCATTCATATTTATGGGAACAAATGTGAAGTAAGACTATTATGAACTTGGATTGGTAGATATTCATAAGGCATGAATATAGCAAGGGTTTGCTGCCAAGGTTTATAGATATTTATGGGATAAATATTGGACTGACCCTCCCTCAAATTTTACTGCATGGAAACGTTGTGATTTGTGGTCATAAGTAAATTTGAGTAAAGGAAAACATCATAGTATCCTCCGACCTGAGACACATATTGGGTCTTGATATTCACCGAATACTATATTTTGACTTAGTTCTTCCCTGCTCTGAAATATGTCAGCACATAAGGCTAAGCTCATGTATAGTACGAGGTGATAGTGAGAGACGTATGTATAAAATAGGGGATTTGTCCCTCTTATTCGTTGAGAGCTAAATGTCTAAGGCCTGATAAGTTAAATCAACAGAGAATGATCACTCTCTGTCTCTGGATTTAACATAACATTTGTGGCAAAAGGATAAATGATAGTTTCACCTAAATCATTTTCATGTAAGGGACTTGAAGGGGATGATGTTATTTAATGGAACTTCGTCATGCGTATTAGGGGTAGTAAACCGTTTTTTAGTCGGTACTTGCTACTTGCATCAATTTTCTATGTATCTTGTGCAAGTGGGAGATTATTGTAATCGATCTGCCCATGACACATATTTGAGTTGATGTGGCTAGTACGTTACGATCCATGTTGGGTCTTACCCAATAACAAGCTTGACAAACACCACGATATTTATTATTAGATATGATCTAACTAATAACTATCAACACTTACAATATTTGGAAAAATGGTTTTCTAAATATTTGCACTTGTGTGATAAATAAATTATACGGATAATTTATATTTTGAGGGATTTTATATTTTGTTATGTTACATTTTATAAACGTAAACATAAAAAATATAAATGTATATGTATGTAAAGAAATGATAAAAGGGTTTTTGGATTTTTAATTGGGAGGGAGCCTCGGATGGCCGGCCCCCCTTTCCCTCTTCTCTCTCTTGCCTTTTACATTTCCAAGACATGCATGTAAAAGGATTGGTGGATAGTTTTCTTGGTAGAATAACTTCACACTCTCTCACACACACATGTTTTCTCTCTTTCTCTCCTTCTTCTCGGCCGAGAGTGACAAGGAAGAACACAATGGAGTTCTAGAAAGTGTAAGATCCTATAAACTTTTGGTGTTTGTTGGATAGCTTGAACGGGTATACTAGCTTGAGGTTTTCCTCTGTTAGAAAATGGCCTTCACAACTTCATACCTTTCAAATTTCTTGAAATTTAAAGGTATGTATCCAAACACACTATGGTTGTTATTTGATAGCATGCAAATCGTATATGGATCCTGGATTGGGTTTTAACATAAAACAGGTTTTATGTATATTCGGTAAAAAGATTTAAAACTAATTTCCGCTGTGTTTTACATATATAAAGGGTTATATGGACTTTGATAATCTTGTAAAAACCCAACAGGTTATACGTTGATAATTGGTTTATACGCAGAGTAGGTTATACAACGAAAGAGGATATACGTTAAAAGGGTTATACGTGAGTTGTTCAAAGATTGAAAAGATGGAGGATTTAAATGCATTTGTGACACATGCATCATCGATCATCATGATTTCTATGCTCACTCACACGGTTGAAGATAAACAAATTTTCATTAATAGACATGTGGACGAGAAAGCGGAACTCTAAAGAGAACTTTAGTTGACTAAAAATGAAATTGAAAGAATTAAAACAAAACTAAAAAGTTATTCTACTTCTCAATATGTTTTTGATCACATTGTTCCAAAAGAGATTCCAAAATATCATGTTGTTCTGCCACCAATTTGGAGTTCTTATGTTCCAAAAGAACCTGAAGGATTTCTTAAGGCGTTGAACGTGTTGTCTGATTCACCACAACATGATATTTCATGTGATGAGCAAGTTGTTCAATCAATTCATAGTTCTGAATGTTAAAGTGAGATAGGAAATCAAGCTACTAAATTTGTGTTGTCTGAATCAGAAGATACATCTAAAGGAAATGTTAAAATTGGTAATCAATTTTAAAAATCTAAACCCCAAACTCATGGTAAAACTGGCAATCAGAATACTAAATTTGCTAAAACCAGTTTACTCTATAAAAGAAAGGGTATTGGTTTCATGGAGGATAACCAAAGGTCAGTAAAACCACAAGATGGTTTTCAAAATATTTTTTTTGTTAAAGGTTAGACCTCTGAGGAACAAAAAGAGGCTATCTTTACAAGGCAATCAAATGATGAATTTTATAAAGTCAAAGCTGAAAGAGAGAGACAAGAGAATCATGTTCATTCCGTTAACAAATTTGTTTATAAGAGGAAGTGTTTATGTTGAAATGTAGAAAGAAATTTATGTTATTCATGTCCTAATTGATTTTCTCAAGAAGGGAAACATGTGGTGAACAAAAAACCATGTGTTAAAGCTTCTGTGGTTAAACCTACACCTCCACCAATCAAGATTTTAAAAAGGGGCTGTAGATAAGGAATATATCAAAAGATTTTGAAGTGGGTGAATCTTCGAATGCTAAGAAAAATTATGGTTTTATAAAAATAAAAGTTATGTTGGACAGAATTGGGTGGCAAAGTTTAAAAGTAACGAAAATGTTAAACCACTGAATGAACAAGTTGTTAATCCAACTAAAAACCAAGCTGCTAAGTCTTTTAAAGAAATTGTTAATCAAGTTGATGAACAAGCTTTTGAGTCTGTTAATCATGTTGATGAACAAGTTGTTTCATCGAGTTCATGTTTGTGTGATGATTCATTTTCTGATTATGAATATGATGATTTTGAGAATGGGATACAAGAACTATTTGGACATAGTTTTCTCGAAGACTGGGTTATCAAGACCTTATAAGTTCTTGGTACCAGTCATAGTGCTTTTTTTGGCACAGGAAGGGTGGTTGTGAAGAAATTTTGGATTACCAAATGTGCATGATGACTGCTTTGTGCTTATACTTGAAATATAACTTTTCTAAATTTATATTTGAGCACATGAAGTTGTATTTCGATAACAAATGGCTAATGTATCCGAGGTTTGTTCAGTTGATTATTTGATCATCAGTTTCTAGACATTGATAAGACAGGAAAGGATATGAAGCTAGCACACATGTCAGTTGTTGGGTGTGCTAAGCTAAAGTACGATGTGATTAGAGTTTATGATCCAATGTGGTTGATAAACTGTTCTTTGAAAGATATCGAGACACTCCATGTAAATAAGATACAATGTAATGACGAGAAAGTAAAGACAGAAGGCAACAAGTTTCAAAAGGTTGTGGACTTCTGATTTGATAAGAAAATACATTCTTCTAGAGCATGGGAGACTAAATGGAGGGCTTTTTAGTGAAGAGCAAGAGAAACTTGAAGCTGAATTGGAAGCTAATCTTAAAGATCGAGTTATGGAGGCGTCATTGAATAAATTTCAATATAAAGACTTGGAGGTCTCTAGGCCTACTTCTCAACAAGGATCTACAAAGTGAACTTTTTAAGAAGCAAGGAAGGAGTCTAGAAAAAGAGTTTTTGGTATTGATTGAAGAGCTAGAAATATCCAAGGGTGAGTTTGTTAGAGCATGAATGTCCAATGCTAGGTCTAGTGGGCTAAATGTGTCATATGTATTGTTTAAAGATCTAAAAATTTCATTATTATAAGGTTTGTAGTGTAGCGTATAAGCCTTAAAGGCGTATAAGCTTATACGGACGTATAAGCATATCCGCTGACCAAGACTTATACGGATGCACTATAGCAGTATAAATAGATTTTATGTTTATCAATTTGTAACAGTTGTGCAATAGTGCCGATTTGTACTAAATGTGTCATATCAATATATCAGTGCTTTCTTGTGAATTTGTTGTCAATCCTTTACAATATTATTCCGCAATGTTGTTTAGTATAGCAAATAGTTAGTTAACTGATCTGAATCATAACATTTTCACATAAATGATGTCATGCATGATCTGGATCATGTGCTTTAAGAAAGATATCAAATCAATCAGAGGAGGCTATGTCGGATTTGCTTGTAACCAAGGGGTTCAAATAGTGAGTGAAGGAATACCATCAAAAGATGCAGTCATGTTTGATAAGGTCAACTACATCAAAGAATTTGAGAACGATTTGTTGAGCATATCAGAAACTTGTGACAAAGGATTCTCCACACACTTCACTGAAAAAGATTGTATTTTTTTTGAAATCGTGGTACAAGATACCGAAAGAATGGATTTTAATGAAAGCACCTCGAGAGAATGATTTGTATGTTCTCAACATGAGTGTAGCTAGCACGATAACAAAGACTGTTCAATGTTTTGTCTCCAAATCGTTAGAGATGGAATCTATTTTATGGCACAGGAGAATGGGTCACATCATGTAAGAAAGATGAACTATTTAGTTTATTAACAACTTTTTGATGGGGTGAATGTGAAAGGATTTCATTTGAGTGACGATTTCTTGAGTTGTAAAAAGGGAAAATAGAATAAAAAAGACCCATCCATCAAAATTGTTAAATTCTATCAACTTACCGTTCGAGATAGTCTATATGGATTTGTTTGGACCCATGAATGTCAAAGGTATCACTAGTGAACTCTATTGCTTAGTGGTTACCAATGACTATTCAAGGTTCTTGTGGGTAATGTTCTTAGAATCTAAAGATGAGATCTTTGAGAACCTAATGATTTTGTTTGAAAAGTTGGAGAATTTGTACAAATTGTCGATTCGAAGAATCCGAAGTGAAAATGGATCCGAGTTCTAGAATAACAAGATGTTGGAGTGCTGCAACGAACATTGTATTCTTCATAAATTTAGTGCACCTTATACCCCACAACAAAATGCGGTCATTGAACGAAACAATAGATCTCTTATCGAGAATGATAGACCCTTGTTATCCGCTTCAAAACTACTAGTTAGTTTTTGGACCAAAATTGTGGCTATTTTATACTTTGAACCGTGTTCTCACAGTTAAGAAATTTGGGAAAACCTGTTTTGAACTCTTGAATCAAAGAATGCTGAATCTGAAATGGCTCAAACCATTTGGGTCACAATGTACGGTTCTGGATCCTGATGGTAAGTTTAGTGCAAAATCGGTAGTGAGTTTCTTTGTGGGTTAGGCAAGTCCGTTAAGTATAATATTTCTTTCAAGCGTCAACTGAATGGTGTAAGTACAACATGTGGATTGTCAAAGATATAGTGTACTAACTCAAAGACCAGCAGATGCATGGTTGTATAATTATATGATCACCTTTGGAAGAGCTTCAACATACCTGATGACGATTTATCAGATGAATCTGCTTCTTTATTGTTTCAACAATACTTGAGTGATGATCAATCTTGAGAATATCCATCAACTGATATTCCCTTGATTTTCATTGAAGTAACTCATGTTGATGAAAATGTTCATGATCCAATAGCTACTCTGTCTATTCCTTCGTTTGATGATGAAGGAGAATCTCATGAAGATGTGATTGAAACATTGGCTACTCCGAGTTCTAATGAAGTAATTGGACAAGAGAATGTTACTAATTTGCAAGATGATTTGCGTGTGTCAACCGAAATCATTCATCTAACTGTGTCATATCAACCTGAAGAAAACATAATTGGAGATTTAAAAACAGGGGTTCGTACAAGAAGTCAAATTGACCAAAGCCTTCGATGTTTCTATACAAGTATCTCCATTGCAAAATCGGTTCTCTATCAAATATTTATTTCTCAAATAGAACTGAAGACATACAAAGAGGCGTGAACTGAGGAGAGTTAGGTTAATGCTATGCAAGAAGAACTTCAATAGTTTGAGAAGTTAGCGGTGTGGAAGCTTGTGGACTTACCCGCAAACAAGAAGTGTATTAAAACACAATGGTTTTTCAAGTGCATGAGTGACGAAAAACGGAATTATCATAAGGAACAAGGCTCGGTTAATGGTTCTCGGATTCAATCAATGAGAAGGAATCGAATACAACGAAGTATATGCGCTAGTAGCAAGACATGATGCGATTCAAGTTTTTCTAGCATTTTCTTCATGGAATGGTTTTAAAGTATACAACAGGATGTTAAATCTGCTTTACTTAACGACAAACATGGTGAAGAAGTCCTTGTTGGACAACCAACGGGGTTTGTCAATCTGATCCACAAGAACAAGGTTTACTTACTCGATAAAACACTATATGGTTTACATCAAGCCCCTAGAGCTTGGTACGAAACTTTATCTAAAACATTTGTTGGATAATTACTTTATTAGAGGAATGGTGTTGTAGACTCTTTACCAAGGTGGTGGATGGGCATATATTGATAGTTCAAGTTTATGTGGATGATACCATTTTTGGTTCTACCAATGACAATGTTGGGATGAGAAAAGACAAAACGAATATCGGGATCTTCTAAACCTCTCTGAATAACGGTTAAGTATGAAAACCGAGCAACCTTAGGCCTCCCAGCAAGCTTTTACTTGGTCTAGCAAGAAATTTTGCTTTCCCAGCAAGGTTATCTTCTAGCATTCCTCTTAAGTGATAAACCGAGCAAGATTCACTTTGTCTAGCAAGGTTGTTCTGCAAAGTCAGGCAAGGTTTGTTTCATAGCAAACTCTTGACTAAGCCAAGCTAAAACCAAGTATTTTGGTAAGTCTAGCAAGGTTTATTTGTAATAAACAGTGGTCCCAGCAAGCTTGAAGGAAGTTGGTAAAGAAATTATTGAATGAACAAGTTGTTAATCAACACACTTAGGCTTGTGTAATAAGTTAAGTTAATAAAAGGTTAAAGGGATCTTTGAAGAACGAGTTTGCTCGTTGGACTTTATCGAGCAAAGTTTGATATAGCTAAGAGGATTGAAGTCTGCTAGATGAACATTTTGTAACGAAAATATTCTAAGTAAAGCTTGCCCGGATAATTGTTCCCCAGCCTACTTAATGGTTACCAGGTTGGCTAGATAAAAGACAAAGCTGCAAAGCTTTCCTGGATACCTGTTTATACCTAGCATTTATTGTAATACGTTTGAATCTGATTGTATTAATCATTAGGGTTTCTTGAAAAGGAATGTCAGATGTCAGGGAAGACCTATAAAAAGAATATTTTAGGGCACGCCTAAAAAACACCGGACATATTAGAGAATATAGTGATTTGATGGAAAACTCACTCATGTACAGAAATATGCCATAGATCCAGACATTTCACCTTTAAACCCAAATCGATTTTCTTTGTATCCTTTGTAACATTAATGGAAATCTTTTGAGTTAATTGTGTGTGTGTGTTACTTTAATGTCTGGTGTGTAACATTTAGAGTGTTATTGATTCCGCCTTTAATACTCTATTGTTATTTACAAAATAGTAATGTCGTTAACCTTCTTGTCGAAACTTAGGTTTGGGTTATGACAGAGAATTAGTGAGCTATTCTATGAGAAAAACGGACCGACAAGTGGTATCACAGGTTGTTTCTGCTATTTTTGGGAAGAACTGTTGCTGAATATTGTTGATTTTGAAAATAAAGAATGACGTCAGCTGTCCTATTTTTTTTAATTTTTCACAGATCTTAAATATTGTTGAGGTTTAAAAGTATCTTCCTTAGATCTATAATAAAGTTCCTTTCTTTGTTATAGTTCTTTTTCTAATTCGTCTAGATATATCAGATCTGAGGATTTTGTCCACAAATCTGATTATTTTTCAAAGAGTGTTTAAATTTGTTTTCAAATTTGTTAAGATTTTCCTTGTTTTGCAAAATATTTCCAAAATACCAAAAAGATGTCTGAATCCTTGGACGAGCAAGTTGTTTCTACTATCAAGATTCCCAGATTGTATGGACCGAAAAACTATATTAAATGGAAAGTGTTATTCGAAGCTGTCATCTCATACAATGATGTTGAGATGTGGAACTCTATTAAGAATATGTCTTATTTGCCGTATGGAACAACAAACAATCAAACTCTTGAAAGTCGAATGAAAATGAAAGATGATAGAGCATTAGCAATGTTGAAGCTAGATCTATCATAGGAAATATTGACAAGTATAGCTCATCACACCACAGCCAAAGCAATGTTTGATGCAATTGTTGAAATCTTCGAAGGCAACACTGAGTTGAAGAACATTAAGAAGGATCGACTGAAGTCAGATTTTAACTGATTCAAGTTCAGAGAAGGTGAAAAACTAAGGTCTGTGTTGCATAGATTTGTGGAAATTTGAACGAAATCAGAACAACTGATCTAGCAATCAGTGATTTGACCAAGAAGTTATTGTCATCCCTTTCTGGTGAACGGTATACTGCTAGTAACGTCATCAAAGAAAAGGCAAATATCCCTCTATTGAAGCTAGATGATGTCATATGCATTTTACATGCAGCTGAGCATGAGATGATAGAGAACAACATGATCAAAGAAGACATACCAAGTTTTCAAGTAACAAATTCTCTTATAACACCCATGGGAAATCTATCCAAAAATAATCAACAACAGATTCCAATAATATAAGAGCCAACTGAATATGGTGGTGACACACCAAGGGGGTTTGTTGCTGGCAATGCACACAGTCAAAGTGGATAATGAAGGTGGTCTGAAGAAGAGGCATCACCTGGAACCCAAAGCAAAGGTTGCTAGTAGCAAAGGGAAAGTCAAGGGAAGGTTAAAGGGAAAGACAAAGGCGAACCAAAGAAAAAGAAGCTAAAGGTTAGCTCTGTGGATCCGTGCTTTGGTTGTGGAGAGATATGTAATTGGATATGAAATTGTCCATCCTATCTCAAGGACTTGAAAGCTAAGATGGATGTGGGGCAAACCTCAGGTACAACTTTCATTATCCATATTGATCTTAATATTATTTCTTCTAACACATGGGAATTGTATACCGGATGTAGAACTCATATATGCAATTCATTAAAGGAGTTCAAAAGAAGAAGTGATTACTAGAAAGGAGATATAAGTCTCTTCATGTGCAATGGAGCAAAGGTTGACGTCCTCGTCCGAGGAGATTATGTTTTGAAGATTCCAAATGGTTTGGAAGTTATTTTGAAAAACATTTTGTATTCTCCTTGTTTGACAAAGAATATTATCTCTGTTTCTTTGTTAAGACAACTTGGTTATGTGGTGTTTATGTTTTCATCAATGATGTCTTTTATTTTAAAGCAATCCCGTATAATGGCATTTATGAATTAGTTCATGATAATACATCCATTGATAGCATTGTTGCCAATCTAGCACCAAAAGACTCAAATTGGATTTGTGTAAGACTTTTTTTTAGCATTGTCGCCTTGGTCACATAAACAAGGATCGCATGCATACATTTCAAAAGAATGGTCTTTTGGAATCAAATGATGATTCATTTGATTAGTATGAATCTTGTTTATTGGGATAGATGACCAAGGAGCCTTTTAGTGGAACTATTGAAAGGGCGAAAGATATATTAGGTATCATACATTCAGATGTATGTGGTCCTTTTAAGACAGTGACAAGGAATGGTGAAAGATACTTTATTACCTTTACCGAAGATTATAGTTGCTATGGATTTGTGTTCTTGTTAAGACACAAAGATGAAGCTTTTCAAATGTTCAAAGTCTTCCAAACTGAATTTGGACTAAATTTAAATACCTCAATGAATACCTCAATCAAGGAACCCACCTAATTTGGACTAAACCTCAATGAAATGATCAAAGTCTTCCAAACTCAACTCAATAAAACAATAAAAGTACATTGTTCCGATAGAGGAGGTGAACACCTCAATGAATACCTCTACTTACTCCACCCGGAACACCGCAACATAATGGTGTGTCTGAAAGAAGGAATCGAACTCTATTGGATATGATTCGATCTATGATGGTTAGAAGCACACTACCTCTATCATTTTGGGGTTTCACATTGATCTCCGCAGCCCGTAATCTAAATATGGTAACAACCAAGAAAATGGAAAGGACACCTTTTGAAATATGGCATGGAAGGTGTAAGGTCCAAGATGGATCATTCAATTATGATATCAACTAATGCAGATGTTGGTGCGGAAACCAACACTAGATGATTCAAGAACAAAGAACACAAACACGTAGAACAAGAGGAATTGCTTCAAAACACACGCAATATTATACGTCGGGTGCTTAAGCACTATGATTACAAATCGTCTATAACACCTTAGAAGGCCAAAACGAACAACTCAATGAACAACCTACAATCCTATACAATAATTTCTATATATAGGGTACCCACCATGCTAGCCCAACTACGGCCCAAAGCCCACCGAGATCCATAAGGATCTCGGTTTACATATGCAACCCAAAGCCAAATAAACTAAATACAAACCATCTAATCTATGCCCAACAATCTCATCTTTGGTTTGTAGCTTGGTTCTCAGTCATGCTCCGTATAATCAATGTCAGCGTCTTTCAAAGTACCTGCCCAAAACTTGACCCTGATAATGGAAGCTGCCATACTTGTGAATTCTTGTTAAGACACAAAGATGAAGCTTTTCAAATTTTGAATTTGGATATCGGAACAGTATTATTTTGACTCAATCTTATGATTATGGTTTGTGATTATGCCTTTGAGTTATGTTCCATTTTAGCATGTTTAAGTCCATGAATAATTTAATTATTCTAAACGTCCGTAGTCATTCATATTTATGGGAACTAATGTGAAGTAAGACTATTATGAACTTGGATTGGTAGATATTCATAAGGCATGAATATATCAAGGGTTTGCTGCCAAGGTTAATAGATATTTATGGGATAAATATTCGACTGACCCTCCCTCAAATTTTACTGCATGGAACCCTTGTGATTTGTGGTCATAAGTAAATTTGAGTAAAGGAAAACATCATAGTATCCTCCGACCTGAGATACATATTGGGTCTTGATATTCACTGAATATTATATTTTGACTTAGTTCTTCACTGCTCTGAAATATGTCAGCACATAAAGCTAAGCTCAAGTATAGTACGAGGTGATAGCGAGAGACGTATGTATAAAATAGGGGATTTGTCCCTCTTATTCGTTGAGAGCTAAATGTCTAAGGCCTGATAAGTTAAATCAACAGAGAATGATCACTCTATGTCTCTGGATTTAACATAACATTTGTGGCAAAAGGATAAATCAAAGTTTCACCTAAATCATTTTCAAGTAAGGTGTTGGGACTTGTATTTTAGACCGACGCATCGAATTTATATGTGGGTGAAAAATATATTATTTGGTCTCAACCAAGGGTGGATGACTTGAAGACCAAGTCATGCTAGACTAGTATAAATATATGTTTTTATTCATTTGTCTAGAATGAGTGACGGTATTGTGTATGTGTGAGATCTAGGGTTTTATCCCTTTGAGAGAGCCTCCAGGATGAGCTCTCCTAGTGGCGGCTGAGATATTTCTTAATCGATTGTATGTATGAATGTATGTATGAGTGTTTCATCTTAATGAGAATCATTCGGCTAATATTTCATACTACAATTTCTATCTTGTTTGTGTTTTGATTACAATTGTTCATCCTATTATTGATTGTTAATCAAATAGGCTCTCTCCCAATACACCTCATCCGTCCAAACATCTTTCAAGAGTGAATACGAGTGAGATTCGATCCTAACCCTAAACCCGAGCTCCACACACTGTTTAGTACCGACTATTCACTCTTCCGCACCGGGGCTCGGTTATGTCAATTGGTATCAGAGCGGGGTTACCGAATCGTTCAGACTAACCGCTGAACTGATTCATTTCGCTCTTGAATCCACTATGGACGTTAAACGATGAAGTTCGTTGAAATTATTTTTGGGGGTTTTGAAATTATTTGATGATTCGGAGAAAATTTTATGGATTGATGTTTGGGTTGATGACTCGTTTGGAGATCCAACATCAATTTCATGTTTATTTGGTCAGAATGGTCCGGATCTGATGTAACAGTGTTATTTGGCTCGTTTTGGGGCGACACTGTTCATTTGATTATTTCCATATCTGAAAAGGTTGATTATGGTATGAAGATAGGTTTCTTTGATTTCTAGATAGCGTGGATATTGCTATAGTGATTTATTTCAGATTACAAAACTTGTTTCTGGATTTGAAAAATTTGGGTTTATGAGTGCTAGTTGTTGTTTATGTTATTTGTTCTGCTCGAACTGTACATGATTTGGTAGACAAACATTGTCACTAGTACAAACTGGTATGGAGAATGTACACGTCAAGAATGAACATGTACTAGAGGCAATATCATTATGGTTTGTTGCGGCAGATGCAAAATGAATATTCAAGCAAGTTCTGCCAGGGCAAATCAATAACTGATTACGCAGAAATGAAGTTTTGGTGTCTCGAGCACACTATGATCATATAAGACTAAACTCGAGTATGGAAAATGACTAAGTGGTGTCTCGAGCACAGGAGGTGTTTTGCCCAAGCACATCTTAGTGTGGCTCGAGCACAGGTTATTTCGATCTAGTCTTATATCGAGCACATCAAATTCGAGCACAATTTGGTGAAACCAAGAGCATATCCTTTGTCTTCTCAAGAAAACTATATTTTTAAGTCTCGAGCACGCTTTATTCGAGAAAAACTCAAGTTTGTGTCGAGCACACCCTTGCTCCCGAGCACACTTTGGCTCCCGAGCATGATTGGTGCTAAGTGAAGAAATTGAAAAATCACAAGTATTTCCGAGCACACTTTTGCTCCCGAGCACACTCTGTACTCGGTGAAAAATGAAAAATCACAAAGTGTTTTTGCTTTCTGGGTATACTTTGTGCTTGGAAAGTGCTTCCGAGTACACTTTGTGATAGTGAAAAAATTGAAAAAATCACAAGTGTTTTTGATTTCCAGGTACACTTTGTGCTAGGAAAGTTCTTCCGAGTACGCTTTGTGCTAGGAAAGTACTCCGGGTACGCTCTGTGCTAGGAAACAGAGTTTGTGAAACATTTCAAAGTTTTGAAGAAACTTTTGAGATTTGTGGTGTCGTTGATCGTTTGACCAAGCTGTTCTCTACGGAAGATATATACCAGGGGTATTTTGGTAAATTTTCTCTGATCATCAACAAGCTTATGGAATTCAAACCTCATCCAATTTCACGACTTCATCAAAAACTTTACAAGAACAAGTGTTGACCAAGCTTACGGATTTAATCACATTAAGTGTCAACCAACTTTTGAATATGTTTATCTGAGATTTTTACAATCTTGATGACGATGATCAAGATTGTTTCACCCACACTTGATTTGAAGATACATTTATTAAAGACAATTTCAACGAAATTGGGGGAGTAAAAATATTTGAATTTCATTGCAAATGGTTAGCTTCAAATCAAGTAAAAGACTCAAGATAAGGAAAAGCTTATCGAGATCAATAATCCAAGGTTTGTCAAAGATGTTTCATTGTTTGTAAGTTTTCAGATTTCCTAGTACGGATGAGAAGATAGAGTCATCTCTAGCAACAATGTTGAAAGGATGATCAGTAGAGTTTAACCTCCTATGAAATAGTCACTTGAAAAGTCAAGAACGAGTTATGGTTGACTTGAATGCTATCTTGATTAAGGGAATGGTTTGAAGATGAGTTACAAGGGAAGAAACAGATTTGAAGAATTGAAGATTATTTGATGATCACATTGAGTTTATTTCTTTTTGTGATGACCTTGTTACTTGAAGTTGATCTTTGAAGTTCAAAGCCTCGTTCATATGCCCATACAACTATATCCAGAAGTGGTATAAAAGTGATAATTCTAAATGAACAATGGGAGAAACTTAACGTGAGGGGGAGAATTTCAACGAAAGACAAAAAGTTATGAGGTGATCATTGAAGAAATTCGATGGCATCGGTCTAAGGGGGAGATTGTTGGGACTTGTATTTTAGACCGACGCATCGAATTTATATGTGGGTGAAAAATATATTATTTGGTCTCAACCAAGGGTGGATGGCTTGAAGACCAAGTCATGCTAGACTAGTATAAATATATGTTTTTATTCATTTGTCTAGAATGAGTGACTGTATTGTGTATGCGTGAGATCTAGGGTTTTATCCCTTTGAGAGAGTCTCTGCATCCAGGATGAGCTCTCCTGGTGGCGGCTGAGATATTTCTTAATCGATTGTATGTATGAATGTATGTATGAGTGTTTCATCTTAATGAGAATCATTCGGCTAATATTTCGTACTACAATTTCTATCTTGTTTGTGTTTTGGTTGCAATTGTTCATCCTATTATTGATTGTTAATCAAATCAGGCTCTCTCCCAATACACCTCATCCGTCCAAAAATCTTTCAAGAGTGAATACGAGTGAGATTCGATCCTAACCCTAGACCCGAGCTCCACACACTGTTTAGTACCGACTATTCACGCTTCCGCACCGGGGCTCGGTTCTGTCATAAGGGACTTGAAGGGGATGATGTTATTTAATGGCACTTCGTCAGGCGTATTAGGGATAGTAAACCGTTTTTAGGCGGTATTTGCTACTTGCATCAATCTTCTATGTATCTTGTGCAAGTGGGAGATTGTTGTAATCGATCTGCCAATGACATGTATTTGAGTTGATGTGGCTAGTACGTTATGATCCAAGTTGGGTCATACCCAATAACAAGCTTGACAAACACCGCGATATTTATTATTAGATATGATCTAACTAACAATTATTACCACTTAAAATATTTGGAGAAATAGTTTTCTAAATATTTGCACTTGTGTGTTAAATAAATTATACGGATAATTTATATTTTTAGGGATTTTATATTGTGTTATGTTACATTTTATAAACGTAAACAAAAAAAATATAAATGTATATGTATGTAAAGAAATGATAAAAGGGTTTTGGATTTTGAATTGGGAGGGAGCCTCGGATGGCCGGCCCCCTTTCCCTCTTCTCTCTCTTGCCTTTTACATTTCCAAGACATGCATGTAAAAGGATTGGTGGATAGTTTTCTTGGTAGAAAAACTTCACACTCTCTCACACACACATGTTTTCTCTCTTTCTCTCCTTCTTCTCTGCCGAGAGTGACAAGGAAGAACACAAGGGAGTTCTAGCAAGTGTAAGATCCTATAAACCTTTGGTGTTTGTTGGATAGCTTGAACGGGTATACTAGCTTGAGGTTTTCGTCGGTTAGAAACTGGCCTTCACAACTTTATCCCTTTCAAATTTCTAGAAATTTAAAGGTATGTATCCAAACACACTATGGTTGTTATTTGATAGTATGAAAATCGTATATGGATCCTGGATTGGGTTTTAACATAAAACGGGTTTTATGTATATTCGGTAAACAAGATTTTAAACTAATTTCCGATGCGTTTTACATATATAAAGGGTTATATGGACTTTGATAATCTTGTAAAAACCCAACAGGTTATACGTTGATAATTGGTTTATACGCTGAGTAGGTTATACAGTGAAGAGGATATACGTTAAAAGGGTTATACGTGAGTTGAACAAAAAACAATGTGTTAAAGCTTCTGTGGTTAAACCTACACCTCCACCAATCAAGATTTTAAAAAGGGGTTGTAGATAAGGAATATATCAAAAAGATTTTGAAGTGGGTGAATCTTCGAATGCTAAGAAAAATGATGTTTTTTATAAAAATAAAAGTTATATTGCACAGAATTTGGTGGCAAAGTTTAAAAGTAACGAAAATGTTAAACCACTGAATGAATAAGTTGTTAATCCAACTAAAAACCAAGCTGCTGAGTCTTTTAAAGAAATTGTTAATCAAGTTGATGAACAATCTTTTGAGTCTGTTAATTATTTTGATGAACAAGTTGTTGTTTCATCGAGTTCATGTTTGTCTTATGATTCATTTTCTGATTATGAATATTATGATTTTGATAATGGGATACAAGAAAGATTTGGACATAGTTTTCTTGAAGACTGGTTTGTCAAGACCTTATAAGTTCTTGGTACATGTCATAGTGCTTTTTTTGGTACAGGAAGGGTGGTTATGAAGAAATTTTGGATTACCAAATGTGCATGATGACTGCTTTGTGCTTAAACTTGAAATATAACTTTTCTAAATTTATATTTGAGCACATGAAGTTGTATTTCGATAACAAATGGCTAATGTATCCGAGGTTTGTTCAGTTGATTATTGATCATCAGTTTCTAGACATTGATAAGACAGGAAAGGATATGAAGCTAGCGCACATGTCAGTTGTTGGGTGTGCTAAGCTAAAGTCTTACAAGAAAAAGACTGAGGAACAAATTCCAAAGTTCCGAGCATATATTGGGATCGTGGGAATGAAAAGTACGATGTGATTAGAGTTTATGATCCAATGTGGTTGATAAACTGTTCTTTGAAAGATATCGAGTTACTCCATGTAAATAAGATACAATGTAATGACGAGAAAGTAAAGACAGAAGGAAAAAAGTTTCAAAAGGTTGTGGACTTATGATTTGATAAGAAAATACATTCTGGTAGTGCATGGGAGACTAAATGGAGGGCTTTTTAGTGAAGAGAAAGAGAAACTTGAATCTGAATTGGATGCTAATTTTAAAGATCGAGTTATGGAGGCGTCATTGAATAAATTTCAATATAAAGACTTGGGTGTCTCAAGGCCTACTTCTCAACAAGGATCTACAAAGCGTACTTTTGAAGAAGCAAGGAAGGAGTCTAAAAAAAGAGTTTTTGGTATGGATTGAAGAGCTAGAAATATCCAAGGGGGAGTTTGTTAGAGCATGAATGTCCAATGCTAGGTCTAGTGGGCTAAATGTGTCATATGATTGTTTAAAGAGCTAAAAATGTCATTATTATAAGGTTTGTAGTGTAGCGTATAAGCCTTAAAGGCGTATAAGCTTATACGGACGTATAAGCATATCCGCTGACCAAGACTTATATGGATGCACTGTAGCCGTATAAATAGCTTTGATGTTTATCAATTTGTAACAGTTGTGTAATAGTGCCGATTTGTACTAAATGTGTCATATCAATATGTAAGTGCTTTCATGTGAATTTGTTGTCAATCCTTTACAATATTATTCCGCAATGTTGTTTAGTATAGCAAATAGTTAGTTAATCGATCGGAATCATAACAATTTCACATAAATGATGTCATGCATGATCTGGATCATGTGCTTTCAGAAAGATATCAAATCAATCAGACGAGGCTATGTCGGATTTGCTTGTAACCAAGGGGTACAAATAGTGAGTGAAGGAATACCATCAAAAGATGCAGTAATGTTTGATAAGGTCAACTACATCAAAGAATTTGAGAACGATTTGTTGAGCATATCAAAAATTTGTGACAAAGGATTCTCCACACACATCACTAAAAAAGATTGTATTTTTTGTGAAATTCTGGTACAAGATACCGAAAGAATGGATTTTGATGAAAGCACCTCGAGCGAATGATTTGTATGTTCTCAACATGAGTGTAGCTAGCACGATAACAAAGACTGTTCAATGTTTTGTCTCCAAATCGTCAGAGATGGAATCTATATTATGGCACAGGAGAATGGGTCACATCATGTAAGAAAGATGAACTATTTAGTTCATTAACAACTTTTTGATGGGGTGAATGTGAAAGGATTTCATTTGAGTGACGATTTCTTGAGTTGTAAAAAGGGAAAATAGAATAAAAAAGACCCATCCGTCAAAATTGTTAAATTCTATCAACTTACCGTTCGAGATAGTCTATATGGATTTGTTTGGACCCATGAATGTCAAAGGTATCACTAGTGAACTCTATTGTTTAGTGGTTACCAATGACTATTCAAGGTTCTTGTTGGTAATGTTCTTAGAATCCAAAGATGAGATCTTTGAGAACCATATGATTTTGTTTGAAAAGTTGGAGAATTTGTACAAATTGTCGATTCGAAGAATCCGAAGTGAAAATGGATCCGAGTTCTAGAATAACAAGATGTTGGAGTGCTGCAACGAACATGGTATTCTTCATAAATTTAGTGCATCCTATACCCCACAACAAAATGCGGTCATTGAGCAAAACAATAGATCTCTTATCGAGAATGATAGACACATGTTAGCCGCTTCAAAACTACTAGTTAGTTTTTGGACCGAAACTGTGGCTTCTATATTTTAAACTCTGAACCATGTTCTCACAGTTAAGAAATTTCGGAAAACCTGTTTGAATTCTTGAATCAAAGAATGCTGAATCTGAAATGGCTCAAACCATTTGGGTCACAATGTACGGTTCTGGATCCTAATGGTAAGTTTAGTGCAAAATCGGTAGTGAGTTTCTTTGTGGGTTAGGCAAGTCCGTTAAGTATAATATTTCTTTCAAGCGTCAACCGAATCGTGTAAGTACAGCATGTGGATTGTCAAAGATACAGTGTACTAACTCAAAGACCAGGAGATGCATGGTTGTATAATTATATGATCACCTTTGGAAGAGCTTCAACATACCTGATGACGATTTATCAGACGAATCTGCTTCTTTACTGTTTCAACAATACTTGAGTGATGATCAATCTTGAGAATATCCATCAACTGATATTCCCTCGATTTTCATTGAAGTAACTCATGTTGATGAAAATGTTCATGATCCAGTAGCTACTCTGTTTACTCCTTCGTTTGATGATGAAGGAGAATCTCATGAAGATGTGATTGAAACATTGGCTACTCCGAGTTCTAATGAAGTAATTGGACAAGAGAATGTTACTAATTTGCAAGATGATTTGCGTGTGTCAACCGAAATCATTCATCTAACTGTGTCATATCAACCTGAAGAAAACATAATTGGAGATTTAAACACAGGGGTTCGTACAAGAAGTCAAATTGACCAAAGCCTTCGATGTTTCTATACACAAGTATCTCCATTGAAAAATTGGTTCTCTTTCAAATGTTTTATTTCTCAAATAGAATTAAGACATACAAAGAGGCGTGAACTGAGGAGAGTTGGGTTAATTCTATGCAAGATTAACTTCAATAGTTTGAGAAGTTAGCGGTGTGGAATCTTGTGGACTTACCCGCAAACAAGAAGCGTATTAAAACACAATGGTTGTTCAAGTGCAAGAGTGATGAAAAATGGAATTATCATAAGGAACAAGGCTCGGTTAATGGTTCTCGGATTCAATCAATGAGAAGGAATCGAATACAACGAAGTATATGCGCCAGTAGCAAGACATGAAGCGATTCAAGTTTTTCTGGCATTTTCTTAATGGAATGGTTTTAAAGTATACAACAGGATGTTAAATCTGCTTTACTTAACGACAAACATGGTGAAGAAGTCCTTGTTGGACAACCAACGGGGTTTGTCGATCCGATCCACAAGGAAAAGGTGTACTTACTCGATAAAGCACTATATGGTTTACATCAAGCCCCTAGAGCTTGGTACGAAACTTTATCTAAAACATTTGTTGGATAATTACTTTTTTAGAGGAATGGTGTTGTAGACTCGTCACCAAGGTGGTGGATGGGCATATATTGATAGTTCAAGTTTATGTTGATGATACCATTTTTGGATCTACCAATGACAATGTTGAGATGAGAAAAGACAAAAGGAATATCGGGATCTTCTCAACCTCTCTGAAAAACGGTTAAGTATGAAAACCGAGCAAGCTTAGGCCTCCTAGCAAGCTTTTACTTGGTCTATCAAGAAATTTTGCTTTCCCAGCAAGGTTATCTTCTAGCATTCCTCTTAAGTGATAAACCGAGCAAGATTCACTTTGTCTAGCAAGGTTGTTCTGCAAAGTCAAGAAAGGTTTGTTTCATAGCAAACTCTTGACTAAGCCAAGCTAAAACCAAGTATTTTGGTAAGTCTAGCAAGGTTTATTTGTAATAAATAGTGATCCCAGCAAGCTTGAAGGAAGTTGGTAAAGAAATTACTGAATGAACAAGTTGTTAATCAACACACTTAGGATTGTGTAATAAGCTAAGTTAACAAAAGGTTAAAGGGATCTCTGAAGAACGAGTTAGCTCGTTGGACTTTATCGAGCAAAGTTTGATATAGTTAAGAGGATTGAAGTCTGCTAGATGAACATTTTGTAAGGAAAATATTCTAAGTAAAGCTTGCCCGGATAATTGTTCCCCAAACCACTTAATGGTTACCAGGTTGGCTAGATAAAAGCCAAAGCTGCAAAGCTTTCCTAGATACATGCTTACACCTAGCATTTATGGTAATATGTTTGAATCTGATTGTATTAATCATTAGGGTTTCTAGAAAAGGAATGTCAGATGTCAGGGAAGACCTATAAAATGAATATCTTAGGGCACGCCTAAAAAACACCGGACATATTAGAGAATATAGTGATTTGACGGCAAACTCACTCATGTACAGAAATATGCCATAGATCCAGACATTTCACCTTTAAACCCAAATCGATTATTTTTGTATCCTTCGTTGTTTATGATATTTTTGTGAAGAATTGTTGCTGAATATTGTTGATTTTGAAGATATAGAATGACGTCAGCTGTCCTATTTTTTTAATTTTCACTGATCTTAAATATTGTTGAGGTTTAAAAGTATATTCTACAGATCTATAATAAAGTTCCTTTCTTTGTTATAGTTCTTTTTCTAATTCGTCTAGATATATCAGATCTGAGGATTTTGTCCACAGATCTGATTATTTTTCAAAGAATGTTTAAATTTGTTTTCAAATTTTTTATGATTTTCCTTGTTTTGCAAAATATTTCCAAAATACCAAAAAGATGTCTGAATCCTTGGACGAGCAAGTGGTTTCTACTATCAAGATTCCCAGATTGTATGGACCGGAAAACTATATTAAATGGAAAGTGTTATTCGAAGCTGTCATCTCTTACAATGATGTTGAGATGTGGAACTCTATTAAGAATATGTCTTATTTGCCGGATGGAACAACAAACAATCAAACTTTTGAAAGTCGAATGAAAATGAAAGATGATAGAGCATTAGCAATGTTGAAGCTAGATCTATCATAGGAAATATTGACAAGTATAGCTCATCACACCACAACCAAAGCAATGTTTGATGTTATTGTTGAAATCTTCGAAGGCAACACTGAGTTGAAGAACATTAAGAAGGATCGACTGAAGTCAGATTTTAACTGATTCAAGTTCAGAGAAGGTGAAAAACTAAGGTCTGTGTTGCATAGATTTGTGGAAATTTGAATGAAATCAGAACAACTGATCTAGCAATCACTGATTTTGATTTGACCAAAAAGTTATTGTCATCCCATTCCGGTGAACGGTACACTGCTAGTAACTTCATCAAAGAAAAGGCAAATATCCCTCTATTGAAGCTAGATGATGTCATATGCATTTTACAAGCAGCTGAGCGTGAGATGATAGAGAACAACATGATCAAATAAGACAGACCAAGTTTTCAAGTGACAAATTCTCTTATAACACCTATGGGAAATCTGTCCACAAATAATCAACAACAGATTCCAATCATATAAGAGCCAAGTGAATATGGTGGTGAAACGCCAAGGGGGTTTGTTGCTGGCAAAGCACACAGTCAAAGTGGATAATCCAGATTTAATGTCCAAATGATTGATGACAATGATACATCCTCTATGGCCAGTGGACATGCTCCTTATAGGGGTGGCAATGTTAATCAAGGACCAGAACATCAAGCTCTATTTTCAATGTTTACTGAATCCTAAAATGCCTTTGTGGCTAGGAATTTGATTCATACTAGTGTGGTTCAAGAGGACCTTGAACAAATTGATGCTGATGACATAGAAGATACAGATCTAAAATGGCATGCTGATATGCTAGCGTTGAGAAGCAAGAGGTTGTTCAATAACTGGAAGGTCCTTTGTCTCTAGTCCAAATGACAATCGGATTTAATAAATCAAAAGAAATTTGCTACAACTATCAATAGCCAGGACATTTTGCTAGGGATTTCAATCAACCAAGATAATTCCAGAACAACAATCCAAGAAATCAGTATTAGTACTAGAATCAAAATTGAGGCCAGTAGAGGAACTTCAATAACAATTAAACCACCAATAACCAAAGAATCATCAGCAAGTTGTTCCCCATCATCAGAACTTTCAAAGAAAGAATCAGATTCCTCCACAAACTCCTACAAATCCCAACAGAAACAATGTTAACCAACCAAGAAACCAAGGGAATGGATAGGAAAACTATATCCAATGGAAAGTGTTATTCGAAGCTGTCATCTCTTACAATGATGTTGAGATGTGGAACTCTATTAAGAATATGTCTTATTTGCCGGATGGAACAACAAACAATCAAACTCTTGAAAGTCGAATGAAAATGAAAGATGATAGAGCATTAGCAATGTTGAAGCTAGATCTATCATAGGAAATCTTGGTAAGTATAGCTCATCAAACCAAAACCAAAGCAATGTTTGATTCTATTATTGAAATCTTCGAAGGCAACACTGAGTTGAAGAATATTAAGAAGGATCGATTGAAGTCAGATTTTGACCTATTCAAGTTCAGAAAAGGTGAAAAACTAAGGTCTGTGTTGCATAGATTTGTGGAAATTTTAATGAAATCAGAACAACTAATCTAGCAATGACTGATTTTGATTTGACCAAGAAGTTATTGTCATCCCTTTCCGATGAACGGTATACTGCGAGAAAATTAATCAAAGAAAGGGCAAATTTCCCTCTATTGAAGCTAGATGATGTCATATGCTTTTTACAAGTAGCTGAGCATGAGATGATAGAGAAAAACATAATCAAAGAAGACAGACCAAGTTTTCATGTGACAAATTGACTTATAGCACCCATGGGAAATCTGTCCACAAATAATCAACAACAGATTCCTATCATATAAGAGCCAAGTGAATATGGTGGTGACACACCAAGGGGGTTTGTTGCTGGAAATGCACACAGTCAAAGTGGATAATACAGATTTAATGTCCAAATGATTGATGACAATGATACATCCTCTATGGCCAGTGGACATGCTCCTTATGGGGGTGGCAATGTTAATCAAGGACTAGAACATCAAGCTCTATTTTCAATGTTTACTGAATCCTACAATGCCTTTGTGGCTAGGAATCTAATTCATACTAGTGTGGTTCAAGAGGACCTTGAACAAATTGATGCTGATGACATAGAAGATACATATCTAAAATGGCACGATGATATGCTAGCGTTGAGAAGCAAGAGGTTGTTCAATAACTGGAAGGTCCTTTGTCTCTGATCCAAATGACAATCGGATTTAATAAACAAAAGCAATTTGCTACAACTGTCAATAGCCAGGAAATTTTGCTAGGGATTTCAATCAACCTAGATAATTCCAGAACAACAATCCAAGAAATCAGTATCAGTACTAGAATCAAAATCGAGGCCAGTAGAGAAACTTCAATAACAATTACAATTACCAACAACCAAAGAATCATCAGCAAGTTGTTCCCCAACATCAGAACTTTCAAAGAAAAATCAGAACCCTCCACAAACTCCTGCAAATCCCAACGGAAACAATGTTAACCAACCAAGAAACCAAGGGAATGTTGCATTTGCTGCACAACAACAAGACGGTGATTTTTATTTGAGTAATCGTCCCAATGACATTGAAAACACAAATGTAGTATTCATGGCCAAGATAGAAAATGAAGTTGAAGCCTCTTCATCTCAGGTACATACAAATCGCTCAAAACTTGAATTATTTGATATGAATGAATCATTAAGAATAACAGTGGGAAATTTACAAAGTGAGTGTTTTAAAAAAACAAAGTATGATCAATGTCTATGAGGCAAGTGACTTGACTTATGATGAAGAATTAATAGTTTGGAACATGATTGTATGGATAGTTACATGGTTCAATCTAGATATCATGTCGCTAAAATAGAAGGATTAAAGAAAATGTTTCTTCATGAAAAGTTGAAGAACACTACACTTCAAGTTGAAAAATAGTTTCAACTGGAAATATTTGTGGGAAGATAAACAATGTCAAAGAGGAAGATAAGTATAAGGTTGTTCCTCCACCTTTAAATGAAAATTACTCATTGAAGGTTGATAAAGAAAAGAGAAATGCATTCATTGATCAGTTTAGAGAGGTATTTAAATGAAAATAACTTCATTAAAAACTACAAGTTAGTTGAATTTGATGACTTTGACGAAGACTGTTTAAATAAATATTACTTGAGTGATTCAAGTGAAAAAATCTCAAGCAATGAAAGCCCTAACAAAGAAAAGAATGACAGAAATGTCACACCCCAACCTTAGGCGGAAATGCCGGGGTGTAACTGATTGCCACAACTCGCAAGGTACTATCATGAAATTTTTAAACGACAATATCTTATTAATTTATTTATTATCAAACAACATTTAAATACAATAAAAATAAAGAATGTTACAAATACAAAACCAACTATTCTCGTATATGTTTATTATCCTAAAGTCCTCTCTACGTTTGCTTCAGTTCGATAAGAAATCCAATCTATAACCTGCAAATGCGTAAAAAATATATATTTGTCAAGAACACATGTTGAGTGAGTAGATCACCAGTTTTGACACAAACAAAAATGGTAATAATATATAATGATATAAGTGAACAAAAATAGGCAAAACTGTTATCTATGAGTATAACCAATTAAACCATAGCACATACATAAACAATCAACCATAAAGAAAGGGCTAAACCGTTGCCATGCGAATGGGTATTAGTTACCAAAAATGAGATGTCGATGAAACCATTGCCAATGCGATCGGGCTCCGGCCACTACGACGGTCGTATGATCATACTATAATGAGATTATGTTGTTCCTCTCCGAATGCGATTCAAGTAAGAAAGTAAGCAAATAGCAAGTAACAGGCAATCATTCAATTGATACACAGCACAAAGATCACAGTTCGCGTTTGAGAAATAATAAGATAAATAATATGATAAATGGTATGCAAGTGTCCATAAAACTTTTGAAAACAAGTAAAATAGGGGAGTGATTACTCACCTGATCGGATGAACGAAATATGGGTGATGATGTGAGAGAGATGAATCCTTCGGGATATACCGTCAAAGATTCCTAGTTAATAATGGTAATAAATTAATTATAAGAGGTATAAAACGATTTAATTAATTAAGGTTTCGATTTAATTTGAGTTAAGTATTGTGATTAGAATGTTTATTGGAGATGAACGATTGATCTCTATTATTACTATTATTATTGTAAAACGATTATTAATGTTGTTATTTATACATAATGTTGTTGTTATTATTTATAAAATTTCATTGCTCATGCTTGATAGATATACATCCAATTTATATAAATGCAATAAATAAAATAAATAGATGTGATATTAAAATACTTATTATATGAATATTTGGTTAAATAACTAAATATACAAACCAAATAAAATGATCCGATTACTATAAATTGAGATATAATATTAAAGTAAAGATGATATAAATACATAATACTTTAAATAAATAATTATAAAATAAACGTTCTTAAATAACTAGTTTTAATAATAATATTTAAACAAATTTGCATTTTAAAACGCTAGCGAAGCTTATGTGTATATATATATATACACACACATGGCAAGTTTGTAAAAAATTCCACGACGAGGAAACACGAATTAAAAGGGTCGGTTAAATAAAATAGTATTTATTTGATATTATAATGGTTTTTAATTTGTTAAACCTTTAAAACCAAAGTAACAAAAATAAATAAGCAAAACTGGGCTGGCCAGGGCTCGAACCTGCGTCCCTGGCCAGCTCAGACGATGGACACACGCACCACTAAACCAACTGCGCTGTGATGTTTGGTTGTTTAAGTATCAGAAAATTAATTTAACAACAATACCCAGGAAAACCCCCAATCCATATGAACCCTAGAATTGAACTCGCGTAATCCGTTCATTGATCGATTAATTGATGTTAGGGGTGATGTTACATTGATTAAGGCGATCCTAATACACTAACTGATTACCTCAATTGATGCCGTAATGATGACGAACGCGAGACGAACAATAAGCGGCCAAAGGAGATCGGGTTTAGAATATTGCAGCAGACAAAAGGGTGATTCACCAGGCTTTAATTGTGTTTTGATTAACTCCAGATCGTATAATACTCGTTTGCTAATGACGGTGGGGTTTATTTTTGATAACCCGATCAAAACGTGATATTTCTCCTAATTATAACGTCGATACTAGTTCGTTTTGGTATTAGAATGATTTTCTAAGATAATTTCCAAGTATACAACGAATATTACGGCTCAAGACAAGGATTTGGGTATACGGGTTGAACATTAACGTGTCTGGGTTAACGGGTTTGGTTATGGGTTAGGAGGATGGTGATAATATGTTATAAAAATGCATTTTAGTCCTTGCAGTTTATATTTGCATATAAATTGGGTTAGAACTTGAGTTTGGGGTTAAAATCTATTTAACTCATAGTTAATTTTGGATAATTAAATAAATATAATAAACTATTTTAATAAAATTAATAATAACTCGATAAATGAGATATTTTATTAAATAAAATTACCCGATAACGAAAATGGGTCGGGTAACGGATATAATACTAATTTAAAATCTGAGTTGTTACAGTCTCCCATACTTTAGGGAATTTCGTCCCAAAATTAAAGGATACTATGACAAAAACAATAAATTTTGAGGAAAAGAAATTTTACGTATAACTTTAAAAAAAAATTATCATAACATGGAACTTTGAATAGTCGAAACAACGCTCCAAATGAAAATCCGATAAGAACACTTATATATAGGATGTACCAGCGGCGTATCCACCATGTCCTTATCATCTCTACATTTGTATCGTTATCCCAATTACCTTCGATTCTATATTATGACGCACAATTGCACGCATTATGATTTCCATGCGAGGACTCCGATAATTATGTAGGCCTCCATAATTACTTAGATTGTCGGATGGTCCACATAACTCGTCTCATCGTGTGGGTTACAAAACATTTGGAAGACATGATTTTGTGAGAAAAGTTATTAATTTATTATAAATATGAGGAAGGTGTTAACATATTATAAGACCATTGGGAGTTAATTTATTATAAGTGTAAAATCAGAAGATTTTATAAAATATTTCTAATAACGCATCTTAGGTGAACTTTCAAGTTTGATTAATGAAATTATTGAAAATTTTAAAGTAACTTAAAAGTTAAGAGAATCGGAAACTTTGAAGTTGGGATATGTGATGCGTCGACAAGATCAATTGTGAAGAAAGAGGGTTGGGATACGAGCCAACTAACAAATTTATGTGAACTTACCAAAAATTCTATGATTGCAAGGATAACATCAAGAAAATTTTATGAAGGAATTAATTGATGTTGTAGACGAATAATAAACTGTGAAATTTTTAGATATTGTAACATTCGAGGTAGAATTATAAGACCGTGAGTACAAATTTGAAAAAGATTAAACGAAGACATTGAGGGGTTTAGTTTAGTTAAATGAGAAACTCATGAAATTTAAAGAGAACTTTATACAACATTGAAATATTGCAATTGTGTATTTAAGATGAGGTAAATTAATATATTAAAGTACTGGTAGTAGTATTTGAGAATACAAAAATATTAATGTAAACATTTATGTGTACAAACAAACTGTAAATAGATGAAATTGGAAAGCGGATATTCACGAATAACCGCAGGTTTTTCGACAAAAATCGTGCAAATGTCATTAGATAATAGTGAAAATTAATAATAATATTCCAATTAAATCACCGTGGAAATGCAATGAAATTCGTTTTTTTTTAATAATGAAAATTAATTTAAATAATGGAAAATAAAATTCCATAGCGGAAATAATTTTGTTTAAATGAGGGAATGTTCAATTAATAATAGAACAATAACAATTCAATTTCAACGATAAAAAAAAAATTATAAGATGAAGGTAAATTGTAATGCATGAGATCAATAAATACACGACGTATGAAAACTTAAATACTTGAGATCTAATTATTTGTGGCACCTCGAATAGGTTTGTGAAAACGAGGTTTGACTAAGGTAAGCTTGATGAAATTAAGTCTTGGGGGTCTAGAATCAAGTAAGCGAGAACGACCTTGTTACATGAAGAAAGCCTGAAAGGCATAGAATTGGTTGGTTTATGCTAAATGAGCATGGGTAGTATGGTACGGTGCCGGTATAATTTGAACTCGGCGTGAATTTGTAAAGAACAATGCATTGCGTAGGTGATTAGGGTCTCCATAATTGTAGAAGGCATGTGTAGCGGGTGTATGAAGCTAAGTCGACGGCATAGACCGTCGTGGGTTGTCTTTGTGTCTTAGGCAGCGTAATGACAAGTGTTAACGGGATAACCATAACTGTTATAGTGAGTGTAAGAATGACAACAGGATTGAGTCGGATGACGAAAATAAAAAATAAGACGTAACGAGCGTATTCTGGTGTAAGGTTTCTTGTTTGGGACACCATGATTTCGTTGAGATTGATAATTGGTTTACTTAATAACCTAAATCGATTATTAAGCTTGCGCTTGCTATTATCGTTGTTATGAGGGCGAGTAAGGGTAAATGAATCGAAGTTTCTCTGAAAGAAATTAGTGAACAAGATTAAATTGATTGTATTAGTGTTTTGAGTTAGAATTTATACCCTAGAGATTGCAGGAGCTATCTTTTTGACTGTACTTACGGTCATAAAGCGAGTGTAGAGAATATATTATCTATATCGTTTGATGTAGAAATCCTTCTATAATTATGTAAATTGAGATTGAATGAGTATAAATAATAAGTTGTGTAAATCTCTTTAAGGAAAAAAAAATGAAATTCGACATAAGTTGTGCTAGCGTTAATCATGACTTAAGGATAAGTCCGAATTTAAATGAGATAATCTATACGACAATTTGTTTAGTAGATAATATAATCAATGAGGTGATTTGATATGAGATTTTATCAAAGAATAACAAATTAAAATGTTAATACTTAAAATTTGAGGGTGAAAACTGAGATGTAATTGATAGTTATTGGGGGTACGGAGTTACTTGTGATAAGTTCGTTAATTGATAACGTGATAATCGTGAACATGAGGATATTGTTTAAATATTAGGGTATTTAATAATACTTTTATTATATTTGATAGTTAAATGATGTTATAATATGCGCATGAGAAAATAGTTATTTATTGTTCTCGATAATTTGTGAATGTGATAATATGAGTGCGAGACGACCGATTAGATAATTAAATAGTAATTGTTTAGATGGACTTTTGCTAACGGAGTCTCAGTTAGTGAATGATTAGTGCTCCATCATGAGGATAAAAATATTTGTGAGTATGTGAATGAATTGAATCAATAAGTCTTGATCCAATGTAATTGACTAATTAAGTAATTGAGTAACTAAATCATATTATAGGTTGTTTCGAATGAAATCAAACGTACAAACAACTAAACAAGTAACGAAAGTTTCAATTATTTCGGCTCATGATGTTGGGGTTTACGCTTTTGTTGCTTTGAGGGCTCAGTCTTGGAAGCTACAGAATCACATCTTAAGGAATAGCGGGGTTGTCGACCTGGACTCAGACTACGTGCAGGCCCTGGAACGCCTAAATGGCGCTCTCCCAGACTTTGACATTGGCGGTTTCTCTAATATGGACACCGCCCCACCAAAGCCTCAAAAAACTTTGGCGAATGCCCTTTTTGGCAAAATCGCTCAGAGCCTGGGAGAAGTTTTTGGATTGTCCCCCGACAGAAGGCGGTTATTGAATGCTTACAAGGTCCTCATGCCCAAGATTTTCTGACCGTTATCCCGATTGATGGCTTGGGCCAAAGCATGTCTGCGGTCGAGTATAGGGCCATTCTTAAGTACCGTTTGATGGTCCCAATGTACCCAGAAGACGAAACATGTCCGATCTGCCGTAAGGCTTACCTGGATAAATTCGGAGAGCATGCGGTTCAATGCAAGGAGATGCCTGGGTTCAAATACCGACATGATTGGGTGCGGGATGTTCTTTGGGACATCTTAAGGCGAGCTGGGATATCAGCTAAAAAGGAAGCCCCCGTAAACTTCCTTACAGACCCCTCGGAAGGGAGATCCACTCTACGACCGGCAGATTTGCTCGTCTTTGGTTGGCCGGGGGAAAACACGCCTGTGTTGACCTCACAGGGGTATCTCCCTTAGCTGGTTTAAGGGATAATGGGTTTGTAGCTGGGCAAGCAATGAAAAGGGCTGAAACGAAGAAGGTGGAGAAACATGCTAAAGCCTGCAAAGGGAACCAACATGTTTTTGTCCCTCTGGCTTTTGATACATTTGGCTCCTTGGCACCGGAAGCTATCCGTTTCCTAACCAGGGTCCAACAGGTTGTGCATAGCAATGTGTCGACTCCAAAGGGGCAGGGGTATGTCTTTAGTAGGTTAGGGTTTGCAATTCAGAAAGGAGTGGTGGCGCAGCTTGTTTCCCGCCTACCTGCTATATTGATGTAATATCTATGTTTCTATAAAAAAAATTTGCATTAAAAAAAAAATAAGTAATTAAGTCAATTGATAACTTGTTTCAAATAAAACCAAATGCATAAACAAATAATAATAAATAACGTAAGTTTATCGATGTATCACCACACTTGATAATGCTCCAACCAAATATCGTAAATATAATAATTGTGAAAATGAATAGTTGGCGTGTTCATGGTGTCCCATGGATTTTTCACTCGACTATACATTTAAAAGTAATAAAATAATAATAATAAAACACAATGGAAAAATGTAATCGTTAACTGATTATGTTAAACGCTTAAAAGGTAAAAACTAAACTTAGGAAATCCTAAAAGAAATTCCCGTCAACGAAGGCAATCAACAAAAATTTAAATGTAAATATATATCTTGGGAATGAGGCATTGTGTCGGAGTTATAGAAATACTTTGATAATGAGACACAGTCTCGGAGTAATAATATAATATGAGAGTGAAGCATAGCTTCGGAGCCGTGTGTGTGCATGACAAATAAAATAAACAATTAAATAAGTACTTAATCTAGCAAGTAATTATGTAAGCTGTAAACAATCAATAGAACACATAAGGTAAACAAATAAGCACGTATGGGGTTTCTAAGCATGTTACAAAGGCACCACTAACGACCTATCTTAAACCTTCGGCTCTGATACAGATCTGTCACACCCCAACAGAAGGCGGAAATGCTGGGGCGTAACTAGTTACCACAGCTCGCAAGGTATTATCATGAAATTTTTAAACGACAATATCCTATTAATTTATTTATTATCAAACAACATTTAAATACAACAAAAATAAAGAAAGTTAAAAATACAAAACCAACTATTCTCGTATATGTTTATTATCCTAAAGTCATCTCTATGTGTGCTTCAGTTCGATAAGCAATCCAATCTATAACCTGCAAATGTGTAAAAAATATATATTTGTCAAGAACACATGTTGAGTGAGTAGATCACCAGTTTTGACACAAACAAAAATGGTAATAATATATAATGATATAAGTGAACAAAAATAGGCAAAACTGTTATCTCTGAGTATAACCAATTAAACCATAGCACATACATAAACAATCAACCATAAAGAAAGGGCTAAACCGTTGCCATGCGAATGGGAATTTGTTACCAAAAATGAGATATCGGTGAAACCATTGCCAATGCGATCGGGCTCCGGCCACTACGACGGTCGTATGATCATACTATAATGAGATTATGTTGTTCCTCTCCGAATGTGATTCAAGTAAGCAAGTAAGCAAATAGCAAGTAACAGGCAATCATTCAATTAATACACAGCACAAAGATCACAGTTTGCGTTTGAGAAATAATAAGATAAATAATATGATAAATGGTACGCAAGTTTCCCTAAAACGTTTGAAAACAAGTAAAATAGGGGGAGTGATTACTCACCTGATCGGATGAACGAAATATGAGTGATGATGTGAGAGAGATGAATCCTTCGGGATATACCGTCAAAGATTCCTAGTTAATAATGGTAATAAATTAATATAAGAGGTATAACACGATTTAATTAATTAAGGTTTCGATGTAATTTGATTTAAGTATTGTGATTAGAATGTTTATTGGAGTTGAACGATTGATCTCTATTATTACTATTATTATTGTAAAACGATTATTATTGTTGTTATTTATACATAATGTTTTTATTATTTATAAAATTTCATTGCTCATACTTGATAGATATACAACCAATTTATATAAATGCAATAAATAAAAATAAATAGATGTGATATAAAAATACTTATTATATGAATACTTGGTTAAATAACTAAATATACAAACCAAATAAAATGATTCGATTAACTTATTATTTCTTGCATTACGTTAAACCGTAAAAACCTTAAATCACCTAAATTTCTAATGTATAACCCAACCCCCCACCTTTTCCTCTCCCATCTCCCTCTCTCTCGGCCCTCTCTCCCTCACACTCTCTCTCCACCTCCCACCTCCTCCAATATTGATCAAGGAAGATGATGATTACAAACACACACCCACCTAACTTATGACAGATAAGTTATGCATCGATAAATCGATTAACACAAGAACTATTAATACTTTAAATAAATACTTTATTGATAGATAAGGGATAAATACATAATAACTTATGGAGAGAAAAATAACTTGCACTATGTACACACCTAACTTATGAGAACGTGCAGCCTATTTATTGGCCATATGCTCTAGTTCGTTAAGCTAAGTCTAATTCGTTATACCTTCAAAACGAATTAGACTCCATTCGTTATGCTTCCATAAAGAATGGTAATACCTTAACGAACTAGCCCTCATTCGTTATGATTCCATAACGAATGGGCTTATACCTTAACGAACTAGTCTAGTTAACTAACGAATGGGCCTCATTCGCTACACAATCCATAGCGAATGGACCATTTTACATTAAATAAACAACCTAGACTATCTACAACTTATTCGATTGCCACGGACACCAAAACCGTGCACTAACAGCACCAACACATTAAAACTCTACATAACACCTCACTTACCCTAAAATCACCAACTCACCACCTTACCATACCTTCTCCTCCCTTGAAACCCCACGAACACCATCACCATCATCCCTATACCCATTTTCAGTTCACACACATATCATACCAAGTAACCATGGAAGCTACATGAAGGTTTGGATCTTATAGGAGTACTCAAGAGGAGATAGGAGACTAGTTTGCACACACAAGATTAAACCCCATCTATTTGCTAAGGTCACCCAAAATCCAAGGTAAGATATAGTTGACTTTGGTTACTTATAATAGATTTGGTATAAGATTGCATAATCAAGCTAAAATGCAACTTAAAAGTGAAGATTTGATGAATGCATGTGTGTATGCATCCTGTGAGTATGCATGCGTGTGTATGGAGATGATTAAGTTAATAAAATGTTTGTTTATGTTCATGTTATAGCTTACTTTAATTTATCAATTTTAATTCTACATAAGGTTGTTGATTAGTTAAGTTTGATTATTGATGTAAAGATAGACATAAGGATGAATATGATTGAAATATTGAATATGATAATTTAAATCTTGCTTATAAGAACCATAGGTTTTTGTATGAGATTGAGATTAATCCAAATTAAAAATCTCATAACTAGGATTGAATGACTTATTGTAAAATTGAAACTTTTAGATGTGTACAATTTGTCTTAAAGATTGATTTGAATACATAAATGTTTGATAATTAATAATATAATATGGATAAACACCATTGTGGAAAATTGTTAAGTTGTTAAGAAAAATTAAACAATGTTGTCAATTTCTAAACTTTATTAGTTAACTATTGAAAAAACTAATATCAAATTATATGTAAGTCATTTGAATGCTTTTGTCCAACTATTTGAATGTGTTAAGCATGAGTTATAAACAATAATACTTGAAAACTTGATTTATATGAAAAACATGAATATAACAATGTTACTATATATGAAAACTTTATTGTTAAAGTGATTAGAATGTGATTGGATTAGATGATGATATTATGATAGAATAGAACCATGTCATGAATGATTATGATCTTAAAAAGTGGATACATAAACATCGTATTAACATATTTGAGACTATATAATCACTTGTTAAAAAAATAAGTAGTTAAGACATAAGCATGTTTCATTGAAACTTGATTTGATGTATATTTGCTATATGATTTAAGTGAATTACATACTATTTGATACATAATTTATGATAAAATAATTCATTTTATATAATATGATTTAAAGGGGCTTGTCGAAACTTTAACGGTCAAAAGGTTCAACCTTTAACGTGAACTGACACGAAATTTGAAAATTTTTTTAGATCAGCTTTTAAAGTCATAAAGTTATTGTACACAATTTGAGTTAATGTACAAAGGAAGCATTAAATATCAAAATTTAATCGTAAACAGTTCGTGTCGCGAAAACCGACACGAAACGGTAAAAACGGTCGTTTTATGAAAATCATAACCAAAATAAAATCTAAATTATTTTATTAAAATAAATAATAAAACATTACTATATTTATATAAAAAGTTTTTTTTAAATTTTAAACATTAAAATTTTTACTAAAAAGTTAACCGATTCGCCATTTAACGTGAAACCGGTAAAACTGACCGTAACCGACTAAAACGAATTTATAATCATAACAATATATAAATTTATATTATTTTTTAATATATTTATAGCAGCCACTAAAAATATTTTTATTTTATTATAAATAATAATTAAATAATATAATACTTAATCATATGTTAAATACTACATGTTTGTTTGCTAAATTGTTAGATAACTAGGAATATAAGTTAGAAATTTTTTTGTTCATATATGATTGTGTGATAACTTAGATTTATGGAATAAACAAAAATAAAAGTAGTCAACGAGTCATTTAAACCAGAACTTATAAAATACAAACATCCTATTACAGGATACAAGTCTATTTGGAAAATCTCTAATCGATCGTCAAACCGTGAGTTTCTCTTAAATCCCCTCGTTTTCAAATATTTTGATTTTTGTTTTGGGGGAAAGACATATTATAATATTAATGCATGTTATTTTACAAACTGTATTATAGTGGAATGAATTAAATTGGTTAAATAACTGTTAAAGGAAATAAATAAAGGCACAGAAATATTGATAGTTCTATTGGGGGTGACGCCCCCTATTTCCATTCGCGTTGGGTTAAAAGTGGGAGTATTTTAAGTTTGGTATGTTTCGAGTTATTGGTTTGTAATTCATACATGCATTGCAAGCTTAGCTAGTTTACAATTAATACGATTTGTTTAAGAAATCATATGTAAATTTTAAAGGTTTTAATTACCATTTTTAAAGAACGGTGAGGGATAAATATAACCATTGATTATGGTAACAAATTTGTGTATAATGGTCGCTAAACCATTATATCGTGAGATTTATGTAAATAAATGCTTATTTGAAGACTCACCAACATTCGTGTTGACAAACGTCTTTAATATGTCTTTCAGGTAAATGACGGTTGGAAGCTTCGTGAAGATTGGGAAGGTTGAAGGTGTTGAGTTTGAAGTTTGAATAAATATATGTAATGGACTTTTGTTATTTGAATAATACTTGGTGTGTCAGCACACGTGTAAACTCTGATTTTAATAAAGTCCACTTTTAAGAAAATAATATATATTTTACTATGATTGGCTAGCAATATATGTCACCACCCGAATGCGTTATGTTATGTTTTGCGCTGTTTAAATTATAGGGTTTTTAGGGGTGTGATAAAAGTTGGTATCAGGGCCAATGGTTAGAGTGAATTAGAAATATTTATCTAAACTAAAACCCCATATATTCAAACTCGCATTCTTCCCAATTCACGAGGCTAATGGTAAAGTTAAAGGTAAATTGTAGAAATTACAATTTATAAAAATTTAAATATAAGGTTTATATTTATTTATAGTATAATTACTGAGTATGGGTTATGTCTTATGTCACAGATGTCTAGTGGTCCCAAGATTATCTACATTTCTAATACCAAGTCTAAATTAGGAGAAAAACCCAAGACTGCATCCCCCTCTACCATTATTGATCTCACTCCTCTCGTGTTGATTCCAGCGACACGTACTACACCTTTTATTGGTTTATACTCCTTTTATTGGTTTATACTCGTAAAAGGAATATGAGTTACATAGCTACTATCTCCACCCCACCTCCTAAGTATACACCATTATCCAAAGGAAAAGCTATCCTTAGTGATTAATCACCCTCAACCCTAGTCTCTCAGATAGCTGAAAACCAGGGTCCTCGGGTTATTTCTTTGGAGGGGCGAGTAACCTCTCTTGAAGAAAAAGTGACCCAACATAAGACTTTTGCAAGAAACCACCAGGCATAGCTGATAGAAAATGAAAACTGGAAGTTGAATGGTAATGACTTGTTTTGGAACTATAATGATAGGATTAATATATTGGAAGTTAGGGTGGGGCAACTTGAGATGATGATGTCTAGAGTGCAGTTGCTGGAGACTAAGGCGGAGATTATGAGGAAGATTCTAGCCCCTTTTATGTGATTTTCTATGGTGTTGGTTGGTTAGGCATTTTTAGCCTTATATTTTGGAATGAAAAAGTTAGACACCTTTAGGGTGCATGGATGTTATAACACCATATTTTGTATATTTGGTTATTTTGTAAACGCTATTCCATCTTAAAATAAAATATTATGGTTTGTTTATGAATGTTGTATTTTAAATATTTAATCATGAACAATTCTAACCAATATATTATTTCTGTTATGAACTTAATAGAAAGATGCCACCTAAAACAAGGCGAAGTACCGCTTACCAAGGACAAGGACCTGGATTACCTACCTCACATGAAGAGTTAGCCCAACTAATTTCTCAATTTGTTAACTCTGCCCTCGAACAACAGAACATTAATCGAGGTACTGGAAATGGTGTTGGTAACAATACCGGAGATGGTACTGGAACCAGTACTAGAACTGGAAATGCTACTGGTAACCTTTCAGGTAGAAAAAGAATAAAATTATTTTACATAAATTCCACAGAAACTGTAATTAACAAATTCATCAATCAGTAATGATTTTTGAATATTATGAAAACAGGGATTCTAGTACTCAGGTGTACTTACATAACTTTTCAAGGGTGTGGCCCTAAATCTTTTATTGGAGCAGAACGTCCTATGGAAATTATCAGGTGGATAGAAAAGATGGAATCCGTGATGAAAACAAGTAATTGTACCCCACTAGACCGAGTCAAGTATAGAGTCTGTTCGTTTCAGGATAAATCTCTAAAATGGTGGAACTCGATAATTCAAAACATGGAGAAAGAAGCAGGCTACAGTCTGACCTGGAGTGAGTAGAAGGATTTATTGTTAAAGGAGTATTGTCCCAAAAATGAACTCCAGAAAATTGAATACGAGTTCTGGACTTCAAAAATGGAAGGTGCAAACATCGGCGCATACGCTTCTCGGTTCAATACTTTGGCCCGACTGGTACCACGACTAGTTACGCCAGAGTACGCTCAGATAGAGAGAAACATCTGGGGTCTGACACCTGAAATTTGGGGCATTGTTACCTCCTCCAAGCTGACCATGATCCAATCTGCCAGAGAACTAGCAAAATCCCTTACCGACGATGTTATTCGAATGGGTATGCTAAAGGCAACAAGTAAGAAACCAGCAGATTCGACTCCCGAGAAAAAGTTTGTAAGGCCCCGATCACGGTGCCCAACTTTGGCGTTGGATTTACTCATAAACACAGTTCTCAATATCAAAGTTAATTAAAACTTTTCACAAAATATGGAAACATCAACCATATATTACAAATCATTCAAATAGTCTCAACAACTAAACTCTTGTCTTGATACATAATTAAAAAAGTCATTTTAAAACATCACAACATTCTTATCAAGATGCCAGTATCTTCAATCCAATGCCATGTGTATTCATTCAAGTGAACTGCCTTAGCCTATTCACATGCATTTATACTAAAAGTCAACTACGCTGAGTGAATTTTAGTTAATAAGGCAACATACAATACGTTCATATATTACAAACTTATCCTACTTTACTTTATTTTGTGCATACATAAGTATATACCTTCATTCTTACTTCCATTATTTCTTTCTTTCGTACTTTCATATTTTATCTTACTTTAGTTACATACTTATATGTTCTAAAGAGCCTTTCGACCTATAACATCACATATATTAATAGGATCTGCCACCCTCCTTCACAGATATTATTAGGGTCTATCACCCACCTTCATAGATATTATTTGGGTCTGCCACCCTTTTATCGTTAATTCATACATACCTTCCTTTTCTGTTACATTTATATAACTTCATACATACTCATAATCTTTTCTATATCATTCATATTTCATACATACACGATTCAATAGATTCATATATTGTACATACATTACTCATAAACATTCACATAGCATACACTTACGACTTACGGTAAGTGAATTAACTAATCACATTGAGTATGCACACAACCCCGAAAACATAACAAGGAAGTTGGGCTAGAAACTCACCTAGGTCCTGTTGTTCTCTGAGTTAATGGTAATACCCCTCTTTAGTTGTGCACGGATAACTGTATAATAATTACAAGTATCAAATAACTAGCCCTATTCAAATCATACGTCTATGTTTGTGAAATCCCTAGCTACGGGGGTCCTGGGGCAGCGCCTCTGGCAGCGGGGTCTAGGGGCAATAGCCCCTAGCAGGGTCCAAGGGGCAGCCCCTGGATGGGGTCGAGCTGGAAAATTTTGATTTTCATTAATAGTCCTTTACTAAAACTTCATGAGAATTCTAAGTCTGGACTAATCTAATCGAATTCTCAGTTTTATTCGAAGGGACTTTCTATTCTAATAGACTTTCTATTCGAATCGAATCACCCATTTGATTCGGTCAACTTTCCACTCTTTCTGAAACGAATAATCCCTTTCCAAGGCGAAACATTGAGCATCACATTTCACCAATCCTAAACTCATTCGGTCGACGTCGCTTGTCAGCATAGGATTTATGGCGATCCTAAGTAGCTTTCATTCTTGCCTTGATTTGATCAAAATTTGAAGAGGTTTCTTGCACAATTTCCAAACATTCAATATCTTTCTGACCAAACTATCCCCTATATACAGGGGCTCTACAACGTCTACCATACAACAACTAAAACGGTTGCATGCCAATACTCGAATGGTAGTTGTAGTTATAAGAGAATTCTGCAAGTTGCAAATGATCATCCCAACTTCTTCCAATGTCTAAAACACAAGCACATAGCATATCCTCAAGGGTCTGGATAGTCCTTTAAGACTGCCCATTTGTTTCAGGATGATACACCGTACTGATGTTCATTCTAGTTCCTATAACTTCATGGAACTTCTTCCAAAATCTCGAAGTAAAGCGAGTATCTCTATTAGACATGATCGACAACGACACTCCATGCTTAGCCACAACCTATGTTATGAACACATTTGCTAAAATTTATGACGAGATGGCCTCTTGTATAGGCAGAAAGTGAGCACTTTTCGTTAAACGGTCCACTATCACCCAAATGATATCATGAGGTCTAGCTATACGCGGTAGCTTAGTTATGGATCCATGGTGATGTGTTCCCATTTCCATTCAAGTGTTTCTAAAGGCTACATCTTCCCATCAGGTTTCTAGTGTTCTACAATGACTTGCAAACAAGTTAACCACTGATATAATCTACTACATCATTCTTTATACCTGACCACCAGTAGTCTCTATTTAGGTCTTGATACATCTTAGTGAATCATGGATGGATTGAGTACCTTTACTTATGAGCATCATCTAGGATTCGGCCTCTAAGATCTCCATGGCGCGGAGTCCACATGTGGTCAGACCTAGTCTTCACACCATGACTGTTTTCCATCAGCTCATCTTGCCCTCCGAAGAATCTTTCCTTCTCCACTAGCCCTTCATTTATAAGCACCTTAGACTGTACCTTGATGATCTCTTCAAAGAGATTTGAGTTAATGATCAACTTATACAACTTCACTGTTGCAATGACTTCTTTATTCTTATGGCTTAATGCGTCACCAACCACATTATCCTTACCAGGATAGTATTTGAGGTCACAATCATAGTCGTTTATCAACTCTAACCATATCCTCTATCTCATGTTCAACTCTTTCTGCTCGAAGAGGTACTTTAAACTCTTACGATCAGTGTAGATAGTACACTTAGTACCATATAAGTAGTGTCTTCATATATTTAGAGCATGCACTACTGCGGTTAGCTCTAAGTCATGCGTCGGGTAGGTACTTTCGTGAACCTTCAACAGTCTGGATGTGTAAGCTATCACCTTTTTGCGCTGCATTATCACGCAATCTAACACACGATGCGAGGAATCAGTATAAACAACCAAATCCTCGTCACAATTGGGTAGAGCAAAGATTGGAGCTTGTGTTAATCTTTGCTTTAATTCCTCAAAAGCCTCCTCCTGAAAGTTATCACAGTTGAATACTATAGACTTTCGGGTCATTCCGGCCAACGATGCTGCAATATTGGAGAAGCCTTCAATGAATCTTCTATAATAGCCAGCCAACCACAAGAAGCTTCGTTTATCAGTCGGGTTTTGAGGAGTCTTCCAATTCATTATCACCTCAATCTTAGCTGGGTCCACAGAAATCCCTTCAGGATTGATTATGTGACCTAGAAACGGTACCTCATGTAACCAGAATGCGCACTTCGAAAACTTATCATACAACTTCTCTTTCTTCAAAATCTCCAATACTTCTCTTAGATGCTCAACGTGATCAGACTCGGTTTTGAATAAATCAATATATCATCAATGAAAACAACGACTAACTTGTCTAACATAGGCCAACATACCCTATTCATCATATCCATAAATGCTCCGGGAGCATTCGTTAGACCGAACGACATTACGAGGAACTAGTAATGTCCATACAGCTTCTGAAACGCCGTCTTAGGGATGTCTGCCTCTTTCACCTTTAGCTGATGATAGCACTAACCTTGTAGCTGATCAAAAAAATCATCAATCTGTGGCAACATATATATGTTCTTCACTGTAAGCTTATTCAACTTACGATAGTTTATGCACATTCTCATACTTCAATCCTTCTTCTTAGCAAACAACACTGGTGCTCCCCAAGGGGAAACACTCGGCCTTATGAAACCTTTGTTGAGGAGTTCTTGTAGTTAAAACATCAATTCGTTCATCTCGGATTGCGCCAGACGGTAAGGTGCTTTCGTGAAGGGCTTTGCTCCTGGTATTAAGTCTATTTGGAATTCTACCTCTCGCACCAGTGGAAACTCCAGAAGGCCCTCAGGGAACACTTCCGGGTAGTCGCGCACAATAGGAACATCATTTACTTCTTTCATATCGGCCGTAGCTTTGACAACATACGTCAGGTAGGCACCACACCCTCGCCTTAACAAACCTTCAGCTTTTATCATTGAAATGAAATTAAGCCCTGGACTTTCTTTATCACCATAAACCCTCACCGTACCACCATCCAAGGACTCTAACCTTATCAACCTACTCTTACACACTATCTGAGCCTCAAACTCAGATAGCCAATCCATTCCCAAAGCCACATCGAACCCTCTTAAGGTCATAACAAACAAGGTAACAGGGAACTGACGTCCCTTTAACTCTAAAACATCAACCATATATTACAAATCATTCAAATAGTCTCAACAACTAAACTCTTGTCTTGAAAAATAATTTAAAAAGTCATTTTAAAACATGACAAAATTCTTCTCAAGATGCCGGTATCTTCAGTCCAATGTCATGTGTCTTCATTTAAGTGAGTTACCTTAACCTATTCACCTACATGCATACTAAAAGTCAGCTACGCTGAGTGAGTTTTATTTAATTAGGCAACATACAATACATTCATATATTACATACTTATCCTGCTTTAATTTCTTTTGTGCATACATATGTATATACCTTCATTCTTACTTTCATTCTTTCTTTCTTTCATACTTTCATATTTTATCTCACTTTACTTACATACTTATACGTTTAAAAGAGACATTCACCCTATAACCTCCCAGATATTATTAGGTTCTGTCACCCTCCTTTACAGATATTATTAGGGTCCGCCACCAATCTTCACAGATATTATTAGGGTCTGCCACCCTCATTCACATATATTATTAGGGACTGCCACCCTTTTACCGTCAATTCATACGTACCTTCCTTTTATTTTACATTTATATAATTTCATACATACTCTTAATCTTTCCTATATAATCACATTTCATACATAATTCATTCATACACATTCATACATCTTACATACATCATTCATAAACATTCACATAGCGTGTATTAACTAATCATATTGAGTATGCACACAACCCCGAAAACATAACAAGAAGTTGGCCTAGACACTCACCTGGGACCTGTTCTTCTCTAAAATAATCGTAATACCCCTTTTTAGCTATGCACGAAAAACTGTATAATAATTACAAGTATCAGTTAACTTGCCCTATTCAAATCATACTTTTATGTTAGTGAAACCCCTAACTACGAGGGTCCGGGAGCAGCGCCCCAAGCAGCGGGGTCTAGAAGCAGCAGCCCCAAGAAGGGTCCAATGGCTGGGGTCGAGCTGGAAAAAAATTATTTTCATTAATAGTCCTTTACTAAAAATTCATCAGAATTCTATGTCTGGACTAATCTAATCGAATTCTCAGTTCTATTCAAATGAACTTTCTATTCGAATGGACTTTCTATTCGAATCGAATCACTCATTCGATTCGATCACTTTCCCAATTCGATACGATTACTTTCCTAGCCATTCGATTCGATTAAATTTCTTTTGAATCAGGTTTCTAAGGACCCGATTTGAATATAGGTTATATTTTCATCGCTTTCCAGCCTTTCCTTTCGACTCGATTTGCCTGTTTTATATAAGGAACAAGGCTTGATCTATAACGACAACGTTTCCTTGCGTTAACACGATCCAAACTCACCCATTTGTCCAGTTTTGGTCCAAAAGACCTCGTTTACATACTCTATCATCCTTTATCATATTTTACTAGTCCTTTAACCATTTCCATTTCATCCTTTGGCCAAGGTCTAGCTAGTTTGACAAAAATGTTTAAACCTTTATTGATTTCCAAACCCGTTTTAGTTGGATGTTAACTAGCGAGTTGAATAAGTCCATATTTTAACCTCAAATTTACATTTTTATTATTAAGAATGCCCGATTTTCCATTGTATCAAATCTTAGGGCATACCGACCTAAAAACTAAACCTTTACATCCAAAAACGTACCTTTTGGCGTATTACGGCTACGAGTTAGCGTCAACACGTGACTAGAGTCGTTTCTCTTGTTTGTTTGATGAAGATCTACCAAAAACCTTTTTGGTTTGGATTCAAACTTATCCATAAGGATTAGGGGTGTTTGTGTGTGTTTTTGAGTGTGTAGGGAGGTTAGAAGATAAGAATGAGGGTTTTAGGGTTTTAGGGTGGCTTAAGGGGTTTATATACCCTTAAGCCCATGGACCAAAGGCCCATCACCATCCCTTATCCCATCTTCCTTTGTCCAAGCCTACACTCCACTATTTTAATCAACTTAACTAAATAATAACACACCTTTAAGTAAAAGAATTTTTTTTTATTTATTAATATCAATTAGGATGTTACAAAGGATGTTGGGATGAATCCAAGGTTTACTGATCAGAATATAAAGTGGGTTGATAACTCCGTAGGACAGTTTAGGAAGAAACCAAATAGAGGGAAGATGTATGTGGCTAACTCAAGCGGAACAAGAAAGATAGAGTCAGGCACCTTAGTGAAATTAATGCGGAAGAAGTCACAAGGGAGAACGTTGGAAATACCACAAGTGTAACCTATTGGAACCAAACCCAAGATTGTTACGGCAAGAACTTACCTTCAAATGCTGGAAAGATGACTTCCGGGTGTTTCGAATGTGGTAATGTGGGGCATTGCAAGAAATCTTACCCGAAGCTCAAGGGTCAGAATGTCAAAGGAAGGGCTTTTGAAATATCTGGGAAAAAGGCCATGAGGGACTCCTTCGTATTTACCTCTACGTTTCTTTCCAAACAATTTGAACCTCTTCTTGGTATTAAGTCTACTAAATTAAATACGACGTATTTAATTGAATTATCTAATGGGAAATTAATTGAAACTAGTGAAGTTGTACGTAACTTTTGTATCTAGCTAGCAATCCATAAGTTCGACATAGATTTGTTGCTCGTTGATTTACGCAGTTTCGATGTAGTTGTAGGAATGGACAGGTTATCCAAAAACCAAGCTAAAATTGTTTGCTAAGAAAAACTGGTTCATTTACAACTCCCAAGTGGTGAATCATTAGTCATTCAGGGCGAACAAGGCAACTCAGAGTTGAAACTTACCACTATCATGAAGAATCGCAAAATGCTAACTAAGGGATATCCAACGTTTCTAGTCAACGTAGTGGATACTAAGGCTAAAGTGTAACATCCTAAAATATTCTAATATAAATAAAGAAAGTTGCGTTAAATTATCGTGCGTTAATAATATTAACAAACGTCTAATATGGAAAAGATCATGGACTCGGATTTAATTAAGAGGGGTTAAGGGTAATGGGCCTTAGGTCCATGAGCCTTAAGGGGTATAAATACCTCTTTAATCACCCTTAAACCCTAAACCATTATCCATTTCCATCTTATTCTCTATACATCCAAAACACACACACCACACAGCACCAAACACGGCCGGCGGCCGAGAGAGGTGAAATCCGAGCAAGAAAACGTGATTCAAGATTTATACAAGATCCAAAGTTCATAAGCTAGCTAACCGAGACCAAAAGGAAAACATAAAGGTATGATTTCGATCTTAAAAGTTCATGTTTTAATAGATGGTTAGCCATGAAACTTGAAACTATAATAGATCGGGTCTAAACGAAACGTAAAGTAACGAACTTGATGCTAGGACAAATCCAATGAACCCATAAACATATACGGTTCGTATTGGATAAACCTTAAATCTTGTATTAAGCGGTTTTGAACTTAAAGGTCCAAACTTTACGTGTTTTCGGGTCAAACCTTATCCAAAAACGACCATAGGAATGATCGCGGGTTAGTCAAATACCATACCCATGGATTTCTCAGTAAAACGATGATGATTTTGGGGGATTAAGATTGAACATAGGCGCAGCTGGGCAACTTCGCTCGCAAACTGTAACTTCGCCTGCAAACTGTAACTTCGCCTACAAGCTTAACTTCGCTTGCAAGCAAGTTCGCCTAACTAATAACTTCGCCTAAGGCCAAGTTTGCCTTGATAACTTCGCCTAAGGCCAAGTTCGCCTAACTGATAACTTTGCCTGGTGATAAGTTCGCCCATGATAACTTCGCCCAAAGCTAAGTTCGCTTAAGGTTTAACTTCGCCAAGCTAACTTCGCCTAAATTTAAGTTCGCTTAAGGTTTAACTTCGCCAAGTTAACTTCGCCTAAAGATAAGTTCGCTTAAATTTAAGTTCGCTTAAGGTTTAACTCGACCCCAGCCAGGGGCTCTGCCCCTTGGACCCTGCTAGGGGCTGCCGCCCCTAGACCCCGCTTCCAGGGGCGCTGCCCCAGGACCCCCGTTCGTTGTGGGTTATATAAAGATATAAATACAACATGAGTAGTAGTAGTTAATTGTACATGTAAATATTATACAGTTAGCCGTCCACAGCTCAAGAAGGGAATAACGATTAGCGGAGAGCGTAACAGGATTCAGGTGAGTTTCTAGCCCCATTTATGTGTTATGTTTTCGGGGCTGTGTGCATACTCAATATGTTTGTTAAAACGCTTATCCTAAGAGATAAGTGTATGCCTTATGTGAATGATGTGATATGTATGAATGATGGCTTGATGGTACGTGAACGATCTTCGGATATTGCACGTACTGTCAGGTTGTAACGCTATGTATAAGGTAAGTATGATATGTATGCTTATGTGTATGAATGTGATAAAGTTAATAAAAGAAGGAAAGGATGGTTGTATGGTTGTATGGTTACGAAAAGGATACCGAGCCCTAATAATACTCGAGGTATGATGTATGGTTGTATGGTAACGAAGAGGGAATCGAACCCTACTAATATTCGAGAACTAGGGAACCGAACCCTACTAATATTCGAGGAAAGAGGGTACCGAGCCCAAATAATACTCGAGGAAGGAGGGTACCGAGCCCTAATAATACTCGAGGAAGGAGGGTACCGAGCCCTAATAATACTCGAGGAAGGAGGGTACCGAGCCCTAATAATACTCGGGGAATGTATGGCGTAATGCTCTTTATAACGTAGGACATGAAAGCAAGTTAGTACAAAAGAAAGTATGAAAGTATGAAAGTATGAAAGTATGAATGAAAGAGTATAAGTTTGTGTGTATTGTATAATGTATGATTAACTAGAACTCACTCAGCGTAGCTGACTTTTAGTATGCACGCAGGTGAGTAGGATTAGGCAGTTCGCTTGAGGGGACAAGTGGCAATGAATAAGGGGCTGGCATCGGAAGACTCAAGACGTTTAAGTTTAATGTTGGTTTATTTTGAAAGACAAGACGTTGTTTTAAGACAAGATGTGTTTTATTATGAAATGTTTTATGAAAGATTTTATATTCCGCGAGTGTTTTAATTAACTCTGTTATTTAGAACTGTGTTTATGAGTAAATCCAACACGAAAGTAGGACTACCAGTAACGGGGCCTTACATAAAGAATGAAAGCTAGAAGACATTCCAGTTGTAAGAGATTACCCGGAATTATTTCCTGCAAATTTACCTATATTACCTTCACCAAGGCAGGTTGAATTCTGGATTGATCTAGTTCAAGATGCACCACCGATAGGCCGATCTCCATATAGATTGGCACCGTCTAAAATGCAGGAACTATAGAATTAGCTTCAGGAATTATTAGATAAAGGGTTCATTTGACCAAGTGTTACACCTTGGGGAGCACCAGTTCTTTTTGTGAAAAAGAAAGACAGCTCGTTCAGAATGTGTATCGATTATCGTGTGTTGAATAAACTGACCATTAAGAATCGGTATCCATTACCGAGGATTGATTATTTTTTTAATCAATTACAGGATACAGTTACTATTCAAAAATAGACCTGCGATGGAGACGTTCACAAGACCGCTTTCAGAACTCAATATGGTCATTACGAATTTCTAGTCATGCCATTTGGTCTAACAAATGCACCTGCTATATTTATGGACCTTATGAATAGATTTTGTAAACCATATCCGGATAAATTTGTGAAAGTATTCAGTGATGACATACTTATTTATCAAAGAAACAAGAAGGAGCATGAGAAACATTTGAAGCAGATCTTAGAACTGCTAAGAAATGAGAAGTTATACGCAAAATTCTCAAAAGGTGATTTCTGGTTATGAGAAGTACATTTTGTTGGACACGTGATCAATAAGCAAGGCATACATGTGGACCCTTAAAAAATTGAAGCAACCAAAAATTGAGAGACACCAAGGTCGCCTAATGAAGTGCGACAATTTTTAGGTCTCACTGGGTATTATCTGAGATTCATCTATAATTTCTCCAAAATAGCTCAACCCCTAACGCTATTAACCAATAGAGAAAGGAAATATGATTGGACAGAAAGACAAGAAGAGTCTTTTCAGATTTGAAGCAAAGGTTGTGTAGTGCACCTATATTGTCCCTCCCAGAAGGAACAGACGGTGGTATATTGTGATGCATCCCGTATAGGTCTTGGTTGTGTGCTTATGCTACGGCATAAGGTAATATCCTACGCGTCATGACAACTCAAAGTGCATGAGAAAAACTACACAACTCATGATTTAGAGTAAGGAGATGTTGTGTTTTCTCTCAAGATCTGGAGACATTATATCTATGGAACAAAGTGTTTGATATTCACTAATCATAAAAGCCTTTAGATTATTTTTTATCAGAAAGAGTTGAATATGAGACAACGCTAGTGGGTAAAATTACTCAATGACTATGAATGTGATATTCGTTACCACCCAGATAAAGCGAATGTTGTGGATGACGCGTTGAGTTGAAAAGAAAGAGAAAAACCATTGCGTGTTTGTGCACTAAGATTAACGATTCATACAAGTCTCATAACTCGAATTCGTGATGCCCAACATGAAGCTTTGAAGCCGCGAAACATAAAATTAGAGAAGCTTCGAGGACTTGAATGTGAATTTGTGGCAATGTCTGACGGAGCATTGTATCTAATCGATCAGATTTGGGTACCTCATTATGGGGTTCTACGTAATCTTGTACTCGACAAAGCACATAAGTTTGGATATTCGATCCACCCATGAACAACCAAGATGTACAAAGATCTTCAAGAATTATATTGGTGGCCGAATTTGAAAGGGGACATTGCAATCTATGCCAGCAAGTGTTTAACATGTTGAAAGGTTAAAGCTGAACGCCGAAAACCTCCAGGATTGTTACAACTACTTTAGATTCCCGAATGGAAATGTGATAATATCACCTTGGACTTCATAACGAAGTTACCGCAAACCTCCCATGACACCATCTGGGTATCGTGGACAGACTGTAGAAATTGGCTCACTTCTTTCCAATTCGAGAAAAAAACAAAATGTAAAGACTAACCTGGCTTTATCTTAAGGAAATCATATCCAAGCATGGCGTGCCTGTATCAATCATCTCTGATAGGGACGGTCAATTAGTTTCTCTGTTTTGGCAATCTCTGCAAGAATCCTTAGGCACTCGCCTAGACATGAGCACTGTCTATCACCCTTAGACTGACAGTCAAAGTGAAAGAAAAATCAAAACATTAGACTACATGTTGCGAGCCTGTGTCATAGATTTTGGTGAAAGCTGGGATACTCACCAACCATTGGCTGAGTTTTCCTACAATAACACAGTTACCATCCCAGTTTTAAAGTTTCACCGTTTTAAGCTTTATACGAAAGGAAGTGTCGATCCCCACTTTCTTTTAGCGAAAGTTGAAGCAAAGCAGTTGACAGGACCTGAAATTGTTTAGGAAACCACTGACAGGGTTTTCCAGATCAAGAACTGGTTAAAGGGTGTTGTCGATCGACAAAAGAGTTACGCCGACAAAAGAGTTATTATAGGTCTCACCATGGAAAGGAATAGTAATATTTGACAAGAGAGGCAAGTTGAGTCCCCGAAATGTTGGACCGTTCAAGATTACTAAGCATGTTGGTATGGTAGCATATCGACTTGAGTTACCTTCAGAAATGAAAGAAATACACGATGTGTTCCACGTGTGAAATATAACGAAATGTTTGTCAGATGAATCCTTAATCATTCCTATTGAAGACATCCGAATTGATGACAAGCTTCGATTCGTAGAAGAACCTGTAGAAGTAATGGATTGAAAATCCAAAAGCTCAGACGAAATCGTATAAAGTTAGTCAAGGTTCGTTGGAATTCAAGGTTGGGTCCTGATTTTTCTTTGGAACGCCAAGATCAGATGAAGCAGAAGTACCCCCATCTCTTCCCCGTAGAATCCGAAACTAGCGCCATTTCATAAATTTCGAGACGAAATTTTTTAAAGGAAGCGAGAATGTGACATATAGTAAAAATTAACCCAACTTTATATCTAATATAATCAAACATATGTAATAAAATATTATAATAGACAAAGTAAAGTCATTTTTGTCCAAAAATCACAATTTTACATGACTGTTATTATTAAAGGTTCAAAAAAGTTAGATTTTTTCTCTTAGTGAGTACTACGCAAAATAACCTTGGGTGACGGCTTAAAAAAAATAAATTTCTAATAGTGTTAGAAACACCTCGAAAAATAAAAAGGTATATGGAAATATTAGAGATAACATAAAAACTTAATTTTAGAGGATTCGAATAGAGAAAATTAGGAACTTTGTGATCGCAAGCCAGAAGAGGAAACCGTAAGAACCCGATACCAACTATTTCATAAAAATATCCTCTTTAGCAAGTATGATCAGAAAATTAATTTCGTTTAAAGTCTGAAAAAAATTACCAAGATCAGAGTTAGATTAACTAATAATTTCTCGCATCACGTTAAACCGAAAACACCTTAAATCACCTAAATATCTAATATATAACCCAACCCCCCACCTTTTCCTCTCCCCTCTCCCTCTCTCTTGGCCCTCTCTCTCCCTCACACTCTCTCTCCACCTCCTACGTCCTCCAATCATAATCAACGAACATCATGATTTACATTACAAACACATACCACACAAACACATCAATACTCTACCTAACACATCACCTATCTTAAAATCACCAACTCACCACCCTATCACCACCTATCATCCCTTTAAATCCCACGGACAGCACCTCCATCATCCCCTAACCCATTTTCAATTCACACACATATTATACCAAATAACCATAGAAAATACATGATGGTTAAGAGATTGTAGGAGTAATCATAAGGAGATAGGGGACTAGCTTGCTAACACAAGATCAAACCCCATCTATTCGCTAAGATTGCCCAAAATCAAAGGTAAGATATAGTTGATTTTGGTTACTTATATTAGATTTGGTAAAATATTGCATAATCAAGCTAACATGCATCTTAAAAGTAAAGATTTGATGAATGCATGTGTGTGTATTCATACCGTGAGTATGCATGTGTGTGTATGGATGTAATTAAGTTAATAGAATGCTTGTTTATGTTCATGTTACAGCTTACTTTAATTTTTAAAAGTTGATTATACATAAGATGTAAGGCCGGTACCGGTGCCCTACATTGGACGTTGGATTTACTCATAAACACATTTCATAAATATCAAAGTTAATTAAAACTTTCGCGGAATATAAATCATTCATTAAACATTACATATTAATTCATAAACATGTCTTAAACTAACATCCCTATCCTTCAAAATGAAACATTAAATATAAAAAAACATCATGATTCTTCAGATGCCAGCCTCTTGTTCTTCAGCCATATGCCCCGCTCAAGCTAGCTGCCTCATTCTACTCACCTGCGTGCATACTAAAAGTCAGCTACCCTGAGTGAGTTCTAGTTAATCAGGCAACATACAATACATTCACTTACCTTCATATATGCATCCGAAGATACATATTAAATACTTTACTTATTACTTTTCTTTCATACATTCCTACATACTTTCATACTTTATTACCTCTACATTATATACTTACTGTCCTTTCCATCTCAAATATTATTAAGGTCCGATCCCTCTCCTTTCTATCTCAGATATTATTAAGGTCTGATCCCTCTTTCCTTATCTATCTCATATAATATTAGGGTCTGATCCCTCTCCTTTTCTATCTTAAATATTATTAGGGTCTGATCCCTCTTTCGTTGGCTATCTCAAATATTATTAGGGTCTGATCCCTCTCTTTTCTATCTTAGATATTATTACGGTCTAGTCCCTCTTTCCTTATCTATCTTAGATATTATTAGGGTTTGTTCCCTCTCCTTTTCTATCTCAGATATTATTAGGGTCTGATCCCTTTTTTCGTTTCTATCTCAGATATTATTAGGGTCTGATCCCTTCATTCTTCCACACTCGTGCTACTTTCTTCACATACCCATATCATTCTATACTTCTATATATACTTCCCTTAACATTCATACATACTCACATATCATACATATACCTTTCATACATAATATATTTCATATACATTCGTACTTCATCCACATATCTTCCATGGCAATACCTGCAATATCCGTAGATCGTTCATGTACTGACAAGCTTTCATTCACATTCATAACATAATATCTATCATATAAATCATATATGGCATACACTTACCACTTAAGGTAATTGTATTAACTAATCACATCTAGAATGCACAAAGCCCCGAAAACATAACAAGGAAATGGGGCAAGAAACTCACCTGGATTCTGTTACGTTCTCCGTTAATTGTTATTCCTCTCTTCAACTGTGATCGGATAAATGTACATTAATTAGATATATATTGCCTGTCCTAATCGTATTATTTATATTTCAGCCCAAAATGGCAAAGTCTGGTCTATTCTAATAGCTTTATCAGGTATTGTATCCGTAAGCGTGGCATGCATGCATATTCTTTTGTTCAATTATATTACTCTTGTAAGATCTTCATTCCCTTCTTTCTTTTCTGGTCGATTAGAATACAATCTCGTATGCAAACTCAGTATATTCGAATACATGATGTAATTGAATACATTGTGTATTCGAGTACATGATGTATCCGAACGTTGCGTATTGTATTCGAGCCTTTCATTGTATTCTAACACGTTTATTGTATCCGAACCATCAGTGTACTCGAGTATAAGTATGTATTAGAATCTATGATGCATTCAAACATGCATAGGGTATTCGAGTTACACTATGTAATTGTTTAGGCACATGTATTCGAGTCATACAATGTAATCGGTCAGGGACATGTATTCGAATCATACTATGTAATCGATCAGACACATGTATTCGAATCATGCTATGTAATCGAACATGTGCATGTAAGCGAGTCCATGATGTATTCGATTACAGACATGTATGCGAGTCCTTATGTTGTATTAAAATTCTAGGATTGTATTTGAGCGTATGTATTATATTCGAACATCCTTTATGTATTCGGGTGACCCGTTTTGTATGTGAGTCTAATCAATGTATTCGAATATATAAACTTTATAATAGAACCTATCATAGTAATCGAATGACCTGCATGTATTCGAACCTTTCATGTAATCGAATGTATGCATGTATTCGAGTCATCCATTGTTATCGAATGAGTTGTTACTGCTTGGTATTTTATACCCATATTCCTTACATGTTTTAAGATCTAAACCCTTATTATGGTATTATATCAACCATGAACGTTTCCAAATTCCTTTTCGGCTAAGACCTAGCCCGTCCATACGTTAAGCTTGAACCTTTATCGTTCTCAAACCCGTTTTAGGCTAGATCTAGGCTTCTAAGTGACTTGTGTTCACTAGGAGTTCATTAAGTCCATTGTAAACATCAAGTTTACATTTTTATGGTATAACTAGACCCGATTTACTATCCTAATAAGTTTCATGCAAAACCGACCTCGTTTACCCGTCCTTTTCACAAATCGAGCACTACTCGTTTTACCAGAAACGAACCAACTAACCCGTTTACTATCAAGTTCATTACCTTACCAATAATCATGACCCAATCTATCATCCTACCAAGTTTCATGCAAATCCGTGCAAGGAAAGTAAGTTTTTTTAACAAAAACGTACCTTTGAGGTTTTTGTATGAAATCACTCGAGAAGGCCAAAACCATATCCAACGAACTCCAATTTGAGTGATTCAAGCGGCCATGGAACCGTCTCTCCTCGATCAATAAACCCATCAACTCCCCTTCACCGTAAACTGCCGCTACTGTCACACCCTCAAAATCCACTAACGGAGTTTTACTGTCAGAGGGTGTGAACTAACAGGATCAGATTCATTAGTTATAATCAAACCATAAAACAGAGTTTCAAAACCATGAAAACGTTTACGAGTATTTAAATGCGGAAGCGTAAAAACCATAAAACAAAATGTTGCGTTATGCAGGACGACTTAAACCCAATGATAACAGTTTTAAAATAGTTTGCATAACAAAAGCATTTTCAAGCAATGCATGATCCTATACCGCGCGCCCGCCTCGGCTACCTGAGAATAACATACTAAAAGTGTCAACACAAGGTTGGTGAGTTCACGAGTTTATATAAAATAAAGCGTTTAGCGTTTTGCGTTTAGCGTTTTGCGTTACCAGATAGTGTTATGTCAATTATATATCTATAGGTAGCTAGCCTATAAAACAAGTATTACTAAGTGTTCGACACCGAAGCTGACTGTTTATCATTTGCCTTGCCACCAGGTCTATCCCGACCATGGTATGTGTTTAGCCAAGATTACAACCACTCGACGTCCAGTCGAGTTTAGCGTTGGGTGGGGTTTGTCAAACCCAGTAGTACTACTCAACAATGACTCGCTATTATCCAATATTAAATGGTTCGATGTGAATGAAGGACTTTAGTTATTGCGTTTGCCACTTAGTCTTTACAAGTGATATATAATTTATATTAACAAAATCTTAAATGCGTTTTCGGAGTATGTTATCTCCCCAAGTGAAAAGCGTTTGAAAATAGTTTAGAGGGGTAAGTGAACTCACTGTTTGCGAAGAATTCCTAAAATAAATCACCAAAGGATGCGCGTCACAGAAAAACTCTCTCTAGCGTTCTAAAACAACAAAGAGATTTTTCTAAGTGTCGGAACTATTATCGAGTCTCTAGACCCGGCACACAATACCTATGCACACAATGTGTTTCGTGTTTCGTTTGTGAATCGTGTGTGACTTTAACAAATACATTTGTGATACATTACCTGTGTGAGCAACTATTTACATGTCATGTATTAATAATGAACATCACTAGCAATTACTCCCCGTGAGGGCAATTTGGTCAACACATAACAATTAACTAGCAATTATTCCCCGCAAGGGCAATTTGGTCAAAACACGACAATTAATTAGCAATCATTCCCCTCAAGGGCAATTTGGTCAAAACACAACAACTAATTAGCAATTACCATGTTTCATGCAACTTTTACAAAATTCAGCAACTAGTTTCTTAATGACAGAATCCTACTTGTAAAACTAGTCTATTCCACCGATCATAGCATCTAAATTAATTTAAAAAAAATCATCACAAAGGCATATATTTGTTACGTTTCCAGAAAATATTTTTTTGTATTTTTATTCCATATATATTTCTTACAATGACCAATTTACCACAGCAAACTCACAACAGTCAAATTTATGCGCAACAGAATGTTATTTGAAATTCCCGTTAAACGAAAAATCCAACAAATGCAAGACCACTTGGGTTAGGTTCCTAACTCAACAAATCAACTTCCAGAAGTGAAACCAACCCAATTGGTCTCGTAGTTCATGATATATAACATTTACAAAACAACCTAACAGCTGGTCTAACAACTCAGCTTTGCACAACGTTTTTGTAAAATCATAAAGGTTAACTTTTACACGTCCAAAAATTGCAAATTTACATTCTTTAGAAACTAGACTCATCCTAGTTTACAGTAGTATCAATAATCTCAACCAATTTTCACATTTACACCCCGTTACAGTCAATTGAACATCAATAACACAATCTGTCCAGAAACTGTTTGCATCCAAACTCAACATATTAACTATCTATGGACCATAATCCGTTCATATGACCTTCTAGACACCATAATTATTATCCATGCACATCAAATACACACAACATACATGATTAGGGTTTTACTTGAACTCAAAATCAAAGAAACAAGCAATTAACATGCAATAACATCCATTCTAGTTTTCAAATCAACAATCAATACATAATTAACCATCATCTAATCAAAACAAGTCATATGAACATTATATATATAATTTCCAGATTCTAGGGTTTATAATTATACCTTCAAACTAACAAAAATAAGCAAGAGGAAGGTAGAAGATGACTAGAATCGGATGTAGGATGCTTTAATTGTGAAAAACAAGATCAAAAACCAAGAGATATGTGTGTGTGTGTGAGACGATCCAAGGGAGAGCAAGGGGGGGGGGGGGCTGCCGTCAATTGTGAGGGAGAGGAGAGAAAGAGATTAGGGTTCTAGGTTAATATTAATAATAACAAGATGTTACACTTTAGTCCCTCAACTTTTAATTGTTACTTTTCTAGCTTAATTCACTAGTTCTTGTTTCTTGTCTAGCATCACACATAATATAATTTAGTATCACATATGTCTAACACATAATTATCACATAATTATTGTTTTGACGTTTTTCGTTTATTCACCAATTGTTTGTGTCAACTCGTTTGCGTTTCGGTGCAATTCCCGAAAGACTACACATGTAGTAAGTGTCAAGCGTCATTTAAACCCTAGTTTAAATGTAATGAGGTGTGCGTTATAGATTCAATGATCTTTAAGTTTGAATTGACGGAGTTGAGTTAACGGAGTTAACCTGAAATTTGACGATTGTCACATCATTCCTATGTTAAAGAATTTTCGTCCCCAAAATTTGAGTCAAGTCGTGATGAGTGTCTGAAAAAGTAAGAAAAATTTTCAGTTTGTCATATCATCCCCTAGTAGGATGAAATTTCGTCCTGAAATTTAATTCATACCTCCGGTGATTTCTGACGGTTTGCCTGGTTTCGCGGTTTTCGGTGTTTGGTCAGCCCTTCAAAATGGTGAGGATACTTTTTCATCATTTGATCCTCGCGTTCCCACGTGAACTCCGGTCCACGTCTTGAGTTCCAACGAACCTTAACGATTGGAATTTTGCTGTGCTTGAGTTTTTTGGTTTCCCAATCCAAAACTTCAACTGGTTCTTCAATGAAGCGTAGCTGATCATCAACTTGCAGTTCGTCCAAAGGGACTACTTGGGTTTCATCAGATAGGCATTTCTTCAAATTGGATACGTGAAAAACATTGTGTACACTACTGAGTTCCGCTGGTAAGTCCAGCCGGTACGCCACCGGACCAACACGTTCCGTTATCCGGTAAGGACCAACATATCGGGGGTTGAGTTTGTTTCACTTTCCAAAGCGAACCACACCTTTCCAAGGTGAGACTTTGAGTAACACTTGATCGTTCACTTGAAATTCGAGAGGTTTTCGGCGCTTGTCAGCATAACTCTTTTGGCGATCTCTTGCTGCTGCCATGCGATTTCGGATTTGAACAATCTTTTCCGAAGTTTCGAGTACCAGTTCTGGACCAGTGATTTGGCTGTCACCCACCTCTGCCCAGCAGAGAGGTGATCGACACTTCCGTCCGTACAGTGCTTCAAACGGCGCTGCTTTAATACTTGCGTGGTAGCTGTTATTATACGAAAACTCTACCAAAGGTAAGTGAGGTTCCCAACTTTTTCCGAAATCCAATACACATGCACGCAACATGTCCTCTAAGGTCTGAATAGTTCGTTCACTTTGCCCATCCGTTTGAGGATGGTATGCTGTGCTCATATCAAGGCGTATGCCTAGGGCACTCTGTAGCGACTTCCAAAAGTGCGAAGTGAAACGGGAATCTCGATCAGAAATGATTGAGACAGGCACTCCGTGTCTAGACGCTACTTCCTTCATGTAGACGCGAGTCAGTCTTTCCATTTTGTCCGATTCCTTAATCGCCAAAAAGTGTGCCGACTTAGTCATCTGGTCAACGATCACCCAGATGGTATCGCATCCCGTTGGTGTCTTAGGTAAACCCGTGATAAAATCCATTGAGATGTGTTCCCATTTCCACATTGGAAGTTCCGGTTGTTGCAGCAAACCAGATGGTTTCTGGTATTCTATTTTGACTCTGGCACAAGTCAAGCATTTGCTCACGTAGATGGCAATGTCGGCATTCATGTTTGGCCACTAGTAAAGCGCCTTTAAGTCATGATACATTTTATTTGAGCCGGGATGGATAGAATATCGGGACTTGTGTGCTTCGTCCATCACCAGAGTTCTCAACTCTCCGTTCCGTGGAACCCAAATCCGGTTCTCAAAATATCGGACCCCGTCCGATTTGGTTTCAAGTTGCTTGTTCATGTCCCGCATGAGTGTAGGTTCCTTGGACGGATCACACGAGATATCCCGATATACACAGGTGCGGAATCCCTGTGTAGATCGTTACGAACGTAGAATATAATCACACAAACACACGTACACACGATACGAACAAAACTCACGTTATATTGATAACTCGAACCGTGTTACTTACAGACTCACGTCAATAGACTCACGTAAACTGAACTCGATCAACCAAAACGCTAACTGACCAACCACTAAACCGTAAACAGTTAAACAATATACTTACACGACAACTTCGCCTCAGGCGAAGTTGTCCTTAACTTCGCTCGTTCAACAAGTTCGCCTAGGCGAACTTGTCAACAACTTCGCTTGGTTAACAAGTTCGCCTAAGCGAACTTGTGAACAACTTCGCTTTTACAAACAATTACATAAACAATATTACAGACTCGATTACAGACTTTAGACAAATGAACTACTGACATCTATGCACCAACAGACTCCCCCTTGGCAGTAGCTTCATATCTTGATCTTTCAGCTCTTGTCTCGTAATCCTGTATCTTCAAGCGTGCACTCCTTCTCTCACACACACTGTGACTACTCGCTGATATTTTCTTGCTTCATCCTTCCAAGCAGGAATATAGAATATCTTCTTTTCATTCAACACTTGCAAATCAGCTTTCGATAAGTTAACAAGATGCATCGGGTTATACACCCTCAGCACTTCTTGTTCATCTTCGTCTTCCATCACGGCTTCAGCAGTCTGGCAATCAACATACCACCATTTTAGATTCTTCAACACATCTTGAGGCATATTCTTCATCGGAACCTCCTTGATGCATCGGATCGGCTTGTACTTCATCACCATCCATGGCTTGCCATCTGCTCTCAATCCCCTCTCTGTATCCTCCACGAGCTTTCCCTTCTGTGGCTTTAATAGTTCAAACTTCTTTTCTTTTATGCCTTCTTTCCACACAATCTTCTCAATCATTCTTGCCATATTGTTGTCACTTCTGTTTATCAGGCCCAACCTGGCCAAATCCTTCACCTCGCATTCCGGCAACGTGTTGAAAGATCTCAACATTCTCTTGAAGTATTGAATGTCATCATAACGCTTCACCACAAACAACTTGATCTGTTCATCATAAATCCAACAGATGATTCCCTTCTTCGACTCAGCATAGCCTTTAATGTTATAGCTCTTCTTGAACAAGGCTGGAATAGCAGGCTTCTTGGTCTTGATAAACCAATGAGCACAGCCTTCCTTCCACCTAGGCTGCTCCTCCCACTTAGTCTCATCCATCTCAACACTCACGTCGGCTTTCTCAACCTCAGGGATCTCGTGTTCAACGTTTTCTTCTACTATCTCCCCCTCTTCTATTCCATCTTCAATCACAATCTGCTCACCGATCTTTTCAATCATATCACTCGGCAGCACATCTTCATCAAACAACACCTCATCACTGAACATGTCGTCGTCAAGCTCTTTCAGCGCATCAATCACTTCATCTTCAACTAACACCACATCATCACCAGAACCACCAGCCACGTCAGTAGACTCCCCCTCAGCTGTGGAAGTACCAAGAGCTTCAGAAGTTCTTGGCTGCTCACCACCTGCATCTTTCGATGCATTGGGATCATCGTCTCGGTCATTCCTCTTCTTCGTTCTGAGCTCGTCGCCCTTACAGCTCATCTCCCCCTGAGATGCCAAGAACTCCTTCAAGGCATCTATGATTTTCCCATGCTCAACCAGGAGGGATGCCTGTAGTTGATTTGCTTCCACTACGCTTTGAATAGTCTTTGATTGTTCTGCCACGATCCGCTCTAGTGAAGTTATTCTTTCTGAGTCTGACATTGGCGAAGGCGATACTCCAGAAGCAGGCGTAACCGCAGGTGGTATCATACCTGATAACCCTGCAGCTGTGACGACCGTTGACTCCACAAAACGAGCAGCTACCACCGATTGAGTAAGCGTTGGCGGTGGTAGAGACACGATCTCCGGAGTCCATGTCTGGATGATAGTGGTGGATGGAATGCCAGCCGTTGATGTAGCCACCACGGGAACATCCGCAGCGCTTGTACTTGTCACCTGTACAGAAGAAGGAACAATGGACATACCAGACAGTGCGGCCGGAGCAAATCGTACAGTCCTTGAAGTCTCTCCAGCTCCCATGCCAGCACCTGTCCTCTCCCGTCTTGATCTTCTAATCGGCTTATGAATGTCCTCTTCTTCTTCCGACTCATCATCATCCTCTGTTCTCTTCCTCTTCCCAATCATTCTTTCTCGAGACACCATCAACCGTCTCCCCTCATTCATAATCTCATCCAAATCGGAGTCAGCCATCGACGTAGCTGCTCTAGTCATACTCACACCCAAACTTTGTGCAGCCGAGACCTGCACCTCTTCCACATGATTCATGTCAAAATAGCCTTGACCTCCAAAAACAGCGTCAAGGTCTATATCCTCTGCAGTAGATGCAACAGGCACAGCAGGAGCAGGAACAGCTTGAGTTGCTCTTGCCTGTTGCGGTTGAGGATCTCTGAACTCGTCCCCACCAGCAGGAACATACTCTGGGTTGATTAAAAACCCAAATAGTGGAGTATGCCTGGGACGACGTTCAGGATTGCTCCTGGCACTTGACGTGCGGCATTGAGCAAAGATACGTTTGCTCACTGATTCGACGTATCTGATCGGGCGTCTCTGAGGTAGACTCGGAGCCACATGGTTCAATATCATCTGTAGAAAGCGTGGGTACATGATGAACCGCTCCCGAGACATCGCCCTTCTTTGCCTGTCTATCTCGTAAAAGACCATTTGACTGAAACTATAACGCTTGTTATAGGTCAGTGCAGTCATGGCAGACTGCATGGTCGCACCCATACCGTCTGTGCCCGCCTTCCTCCCCGACATGCACACGATCATAACGTGAATGAGGAAGCGCCACTGGTCTAGAAGGAAACCCTTCCTCCTCTGGGTATCTCCTAATGGACCAGAGTAGCCCATTCGAAGAAATGCTCCATCACGAAAAGGAGCTACGAACTCTGTAGGATCGTCTCGAGTCTCCTCACCAAACTGTAATGCCACCCGGATCTGTTCAGAGTTGAACTGAACCTGTTGATTGTTCACCGTAGCTCTCATCACCGGGGGCTCAACACGGCAATCATATTCTACCGTCTCCCAGAAGTCTTCGATGTTCGGTAGAGATATCGGCAGTGTGTTTGTGATCGCATGAAAGATCCTCGAGCGCAGGAGGAAAGTGATAATCTCGCGGTAGTCGTCCACACCGCTCGCCTCCGGGTCAAGAGTGATGTACATATTGTGACCCGGGAAAAACTGTCTCTGATTTTCACCATCATCGCCTCCTGCACCACCAGCACCCGCTATCGCAGCCATATCTGCAACAAACTAACCAAGTTAGAACGACAAAAAGACATAGCACAAGTTCGCTTGGTTACCATGAGCGAAGTTGTGATAAAATCTGTATAGGCGAAGTTAAAGTTGAGGCGAAGTTGGGAACAACTTCGCTTCATCTTTAAGTTCGTCTAATTAATATTAAGTATAATGATCTTAGGCGAAGATAATGTTAACTTCGCCTCATCACAACATCGCCTCAGGCGAATTTAAGTTACAGGCGAAGTTACGGATAACTTCGCCTCAGGCGAACTTAAGCTTCGGGCGAAGTTACGAATAACTTCGCCTCAGGCGAACTTAAGCTCCAGGCGAAGTTACGGATAACTTCGCCTAAACCCTAACTTCGCCTGAAACTGAATCGGCGACAGTGAGATTCATGGAACAACGTGCAGTTGATGATTCGGCTAGTTTAGACGATTAAGCACTCGTAAACACAAGTTTTAAGGACATGTTGACGATCAGTATAGTGTTTAACACGTAAAAACACAAGTTAAGAGAATCGGTTTCAAAACCGATTGGTTCGAGGTTAATAACCGGGTCTAAACGACCCTTGATTAGCATGAAAGAACTTGTAATATATGAGAAAACAACATCTCGAACCTTTGATCGGTGTGAAAATCGGAATAAATAACACGTAATCGAGGTAAAATCAAGTTCGCCGGAAAAGATATATGTTCGCCGGATATTTTTGAATAAGTTCGCTGGATTTTCTGAAAAAACTGATGAACAGTTTGACCTTAAGTATCTCTTATATAGGGGATCTGTTGTACAGGCGAAGTTACTGATAAGTTCGCCTAGGCGAAGTTAACCACAACTTCGCCTGTTCAACAACATCGCCTATATATTTACAAAATCAAACCTTATAGTTTTAACAATTTTCCAATTAAGTTATAAAACTTTCCAAGAAGAAATAAATAACATGATCAATTCTAAGTAACCAGTTAAAAAATCATAAAATTATCTAAGTACAAAAAACTTAAAAATTTAAAGTATAAGGGATCAAATTTCAGTCTCGATAGGGAATGCTACGTTTTAGAAAAAATCCGAACAGGAATCATACTAACTACGTGACTGTCACATAGATCCGTGTTTAGCTGTATTATGACATATAGAGACAGGTTGTAAGCAGGTAATATACTTAAGATGGTTTTCATCGTTTCTGTGATACGAGTTAGGTTCAATTAATCCTTAAAATTTAAGTGAGTAACAACTCAGAAATATTGATGCCTCCTATCTATCCTCAAAGCGTATTTGGCTTTCCCCAAGTCACCCCGAATTGACTTCGACCCATAGTGTCTGATTAAACATGTAAGTACTCTTCATCTGGTTCCCGTTCTTCTTCTTACTCTAAGATTGAGAAGTCTTGATATATTGAACTCAAAAATGATTCAATAACTCACATTTTTTTTTTTTTTTTTTTTTTGATAAACTTAACATAGACTTCAGAGTAGTAACCAACTGCAAGTCCCGAATCTGGATCACTGCAGTTTCTTGAAACGCTATCTTCACGGGAATCAGAACACACATGGGCTCGTGTATGACTGGGTAATCGCTTTTCTGCCTATCATTCGAAAAGATATATATGAAGACACGCAAAACTCTTAAGGAGTTTCCACGTAAAATCAAGCAAAATTAGTTTGTATCACATCTACTTTTACGCACCATAAAAAGTTACCATGACATACAATGATTGTCCTAAAGCCTTTTAAGCCTAATAACTTCACTAGCTAAGCACACAAAATTAGTATATCTATCATTTTCCAAGGTTGGATCAATTTTCCGTTTAACATAGCTAACGAACTTCTTACGAAGTAACAGACTTGAAAAGTAATTTCATTTCCCTTTTCTTTCAAAATTTTAACAAAAATCGCCCCGACCAAAACAAAGTCTTCAGGTAAACGGCTATCCCAAAGATCCAATGGATCAGCTGGACCGACCACATACTAGTATGTGTCCTTCTAACTAAGTATGATCGACTAATTTTAAGCGAAAGAATGAAAAACTCATCATAAACCGCCCCGGTCACTATCAGTAATCTGGTTAATGGCTATCCTCAAAATCTACAAGTAGAAAATGAGGACCAAAACATATCCGAAGACAAGTCCTTCAAACTAATGTAACCGACATAATTTTAAGCGATTAGTGACGTTTTTTTTTTTTTTTTTTTTTTTTTTTTTTAACATAAGAAAAGCATGGTTACTCGGGATTGACATCCCATTTAGTTCAATAAGGTTTTGAAATCTGGATTTGTCAAACGCTTTAGTGTATAAATCAGCGAAATTATCAAGCGTATCCACCTTTTCAAGAATTATCAGTTTCTTCTCAGCACAATCCCGTATGAAATGATGACGTATGTCAATGTGTTTAGTTTTACTATGTTTCACGGGATTGTTAGTTACTGAGATAGCAGCTGTGTTATCAATGCAAATAGGAGTAAGTAAGAAATTCAGACCATAGTCGCGCAGCTGTTGTTGTATCCAAAGAACCTGAGAGCAGCAGTTGGATGCAGCCATGTATTCTGCCTCACAGGTTGAGATTGCGACTGAAGTCTGCTTCTTGCATTGCCACGACACCAATCTGCCACCAAGAAACTGACATCCTCCAGTTGTTGACTTCCGACTCTGATTGCACCCTCCATAATCAGAGTCTGTGTAAGCGACCAGCTCCAAGTCTCCTCCTCTTGGGTACCACAACCCCAGCTTCGGCTTGCCCTTGAGATACCGCAGTATCCTCTTTGCACCTTTCAAATGAGATTCTTTTGGATTTGCCTGAAAACGTGCACAAAGACAAACAGCAAACATTATATCAGGCCTAGATGCAGTTAAGTACATTAAAGAACCTATTATCGCCCGATATTGAGTTGGGTCCACATCTGCATCACCGTCTACTTCAGCACCCAATTTGTGATTGACGCATATTGGAGTATCATATGGAGAACTGTCCTCCATCTTGAAGCGCTTGAGCACATCATGAAAATACTTTGTTTGATGAATGAACATCCCGTCCTTCCTCTGATCAACCTGCAATCCTAGAAAGAAAGTTAGTTCACCCATAGCACTCATTTCAAACCTTTTCTTCATGACGGCTTCAAACTCCTGACACATGGAGACTTTTGATGCAGCAAATATAATGTCATCCACGTAGACTTATACTAGCAGGATGTCGCTTCCATCTCTTTTGAAGAACAACGTGCTATCAATTTTCCCTCTTTCAAAACCATTCTCGAGCAAGTAATCCGATAAAGTAGCATACCAGGCACGAGGTGCCTGATGTAATCCATACAACGCCTTGCTCAACCCGTACACGTGATCTGGATAGTCTGGGTCAGGAAAACCCGGAGGTTGCTCAACATACACAACCTCATCAACTATCCCATTTAAGAACGCACTCTTCACATCTAGCTGAAACACCTTCATCTTTTCATAAGCAGCAAACGCCAAAAACAATCTTATGGCTTCCAACGTGGCGACAGGAGCGAACACTTCGTTATAATCAATCCCCTCTTGTTGATTAAAACCTTTCACGACCAGCCTAGCCTTGTTTCTTATAATTATCCCCTTATCATCTCTCTTGCACTTAAACACCCATTTTGTGCCTATCGCATGCACATTCTTTGGTTTTTCAACCAAAGTCCAAACTTCCATCTTCTCGAATTGAGCCAACTCTTCTTGCATGGCTTCGACCCACGAGCTGTCCTTTAAAGCCATTTGATAATTCTTCGGTTCAATCTGGCTTATAAAGCAGGTATACAGGCATTCATCGATTATTCCTGTCTCCTTAATGCTCGTATAAACACAGGTGTGTTCAGTCAAGCTACTTCTCGTTTGTACACCTGAGGACACATCACCAATCACATTATCCAAAGGGTGATCTTTATGAATTCTCGTGGTCGGAACAGAACCGACATGCAAATTATCTTCCAAATTAGAAGAGATCTCATCAATGGTTGTTTCATGCTGAGAGTGAAAAGGATTGATAAATTCTTCTTCAGTTGAGGCAGCAGGGGTACCGATAGTGTTTGATGAGGGAGGTTCACATTTTTCAATCAGCTGTCTTTGCAATAAATTTTCTTCCTCATCGAGTATCATCTTCGTCACAGCTCTTTCTTCTTCTTCAGAAATCTCCAAATCCGGTACGTTAAACGACTTAAAAAGCTTAACATAGTCGAAAAGCTCTGCAGGTCCATTGCTAGGTTTTGGCGGTTGGTAACTTGTGATGTCAGTGTTACACACCACCTCCACTTTGCAAGTCGAAGTATTGAAGACACGTCTGTTGGGTGTACCAACAACATAACCGACTAAGATTCCTTCATCGGCTACTTCACCAAAATTCGAGTTTGTCTTCAAGATCGAACAAGGGGACCCGAATGGTTCAAGACCACTCAAGTTGGGCTTCCTTCCATGCATAAGCTCGTAGCAAGTTTTACCAAGTCTCTTAACGGTTAACACTCTATTCAGAACATAGCAGGCTGTAGCGACTGCTTCAGCCCAGAACATCACAGGAAGCTTCGAATCTGCCAGCATAGTCCTGGCTCCTTCAATTAAAGTTCGGTTCTTCCTTTCAGCCACCCCATTCTGTTGCGGAGTATACGGAGCGCTGTATTGATGTTCAATTCCTTTCTGAAGACAGAAGATCTCCATTTCAAAATTCTTGAACTCCGTCCCATTGTCACTTCTGATGAACTTAACTGTTTTACTCATGACGTTCTCAACTTTAGTAATCAAACTCTTCACCATTTGAGCCGTCTCATCTTTCGATTTCAGAAAATATACCCACGAGTATCGCGAGTAGTCATCAGTGATCACCAAGCAGTAAGAAGTACCTCCTAGACTTTTTTACATTCACGGGACCGAAGAGATCCATGTGAAGCAGTTCTAGAGTACTGGCAATTGAGTTGACCTTCTTGGTGAGATGAGATTTCTTGTGTTGCTTTCCCTTCTTGCATGCAATACATTTGTCTTCAAAGTTAAAACTTTTCAAGGGAACGCCCATCACAAGCCCATTTTTGACAATGTGGTTCATCTTCCGAAGATGAATGTGCCCCATTCTCCTGTGCCATAGTTCGGATTCTGATTCGCTTGCTTTTGTCATTAAACATGATTCTCCCGAGGCCATTTCAGTAGACCTCATATCCATCACATACGTATTTGTATCACGTGGAGCAGTCATCACTATCCACTCGTCTGGTATCTGAAAACCAGGCTTCAACACGATCGCCTCATTCTTCGTGAAGTGAACAGTATACTCCTTATCACAAATCTGCGACACACTCAGCAGATTGTGCTTCAGTTCTTCCACAAAATTCACATTCTCAAGTGTCATCTTCCCATTGGACACCGTACCTTTTCCCGTAATTCTTCCTCCACTTTCACCAGCAAAACTAACTCTCGCTCCCTGAACAGGTTTTAAGTCGTGCAACAAGTATTTGTTGCCCGTCATGTGCCGGGAACAGCCGCTATCTACAATCCAAAGACTGTGGGCAGCCCTGTTCAACTGTTCCTGCACAATAAAGCAAATGATTAGAATCTAGGGACCCAAGACCAATTGGTCTTGGATCTATACATCCCGTACTTCTGCTTTCCGAAGTTAGCATTTGGATAATTCCTGTCAGTCCTATTAGGAAATCTCCTTGGAAATTGAGTGTGAGTCCTTCCAAACCGATGTGTATTGACAGTATTATATCTTACGGTTTGGTGATTAGCATTGTAAAACTGAGGTTTGTTTCTGTGAAAACCTGAATTAGTTACGTTTCGAAACTTTAAAGGGTTTTCATTTTTAACAGTATTAAAATTACCAGTAGACTTATGCTCAGTTTTAATAGGCCTCACGCCTCTGAATTTCGGCGTCAGAGGACAATCTGCAACAAGATGTCCTACCTTATTACACCTAAAACAACACCTATACTCCATTTTCTTTTCAAATGTTGTTTTGGATGTAGAGGCAGAGTTACCAGCCGTTCATCTCACATAAGGTGGGACGTACGGGTTGAGTGAAGTACTCTTTTTAGAAGTTTTATCTTTATCTCCACCAGTGGGTAACACTACCTTCTCTTTTGTCATACCGATTCGGACAACTTATCCGAATCCGATGAGACTGGACTCGTAACAGAAATATTTACACTTGAAACAGGCGAACTTGTTTCGCCACTACTAACACTTGATTCTTTACTTGTAACCTTGATAGGAACTGTCTGAGGAACTTCAAAATCAGCAGATTTCTGTACACTAGGGTTAAAAGTGTAATTGTGGTTATACGGTGGTGGAACCTCGTGATAACCAATTCCTCCTCTCTTTGTAGAGGTACCTTGATCACTAACAAGGTGATCAAGAATAGCTGAGGAATTTCGGAACTGCTCCAGTTTTCGGTTTAGTTCCACCACTTTCACCTGGTGGTCAGCAATATGCTTTTCTCGTTCAGCAATCAGTTTAGTCTTTTCTTCTAAAACCTCATAACTAAGATCAATAACTTCAATTTTTTCAGCAAGTTTAGTTTTTAAGCTTTTAACATCCTTTTCACACGCTTTAATTTTAACTTTGTAACTGTTTTCTCTTGCTTTTGTGAAGTGATGATCTTCTTTAAGAGTTTTAAATTCAGCATCTAAACGAACATACTGATCAGTTATGGTAGCAAGTTGCTAAGACAAATTCTCACATTTAGTACAAATAGATTTAGAACTTACCTCGGAGCGTTGATTCTCGTTATCTGCCATGAAAGCTTTTTCCTTACCAGTAGCTTTCTCTTCTCCGGTAGTTTTCTCACGTTCTTCACTCTCAACCTTAGCCATATTAGCCTGCTCACCAGTTTCATTCAAATGCAGGTTCCAGTTGTATTCACCTGCTTCTCTGGACAGCATGGCATTAACTTCTTTAGTACTTCCAGTGTGCTGTGCAGACCAGCCCTGACCACGTTCAACTCTCTCGTTTCTGCAATCTTTGGCAAAGTGCCCGTTTTGTTGGCAGTTATAGCACCTCACCTTAGATTTGTCGAACCCTGGCCTACCACCAACAAACTTTCTCCCCGTCTTTCTCATAAATTTCTTTACTCTCCTCACTATCATGGCCATCTGCCATTGTAAATCCATCTCCTCCAGATCATCAGCATCGATCTAGTCGTAGTCTTCATCTAGCATCGCTGGATCAACCACCTTTCCTTGAATGTAGTTTTCATAAGAAGCAATAAATGAAGCATAGAGGCCAAACTGCTCTTCAGCAGATTTGACGCTCATTGGCATCTTAGAGTAATTATTGCTTGCGGAACTTGAAGATCCACTACTCTGGCTTGCTGTCTGTTGAGTACCACTTGATCCACCCGCAACAAAGCAAACATCCCCATTTGTGTTTACTGACACATGCCCCTCCTGTGAAGAATTTGCACCCGACT